>NC_141053.1:55204804-55299804 GCF_041138505.1 Cibotium barometz | reverse complement strand
TCTATGCATGAGCATTATGTTGTGGATATATAAGATTTCTCACATAAGAATAACATTTTTTAACTCAATTGTAGATTTTTCTTTTTGTAACTAAGTTCTCTCTCTTCTTCTTCTTCTTCTTTGTAAACTCTCTCTCTCTCTCTCTCTCTCTCTCTCTCTCTCTCTCTCTCTCTCTCTTCCCTTCATATGTCAAAAATCATGGTAGATAGAGTGGATCATAAAATGTAAACAGTTTCATATAAAAGTAATGACTTAAACTCAATTAAGAAAGAAGCTTGGCAAGTGTTAAACTTATAAATCACTTTCATCCATTTATCAATCTTGCTACCTTGAATTAAGATCCAAGTACATGCTTAAATAGGTCAAACAGCATTCAATGTATACCCATATGCTCTATGTTATTAGCACCTTTCATGTGATCCAAACGCCATCCATGTGTGTCTAGACCATTTGATTCCATTACACTATAGGGAATCTATACTTTTAACTTTTTTCTTATCTAGTTACAATCACCAAACCTCAACAAACATGAAATCTGGACAAATTCCTTTTAGGCCTTCACATGTGCAACCAAATACAAGGACCATGCCCCCTCAAACACATGATGTACATCATCACTTCCCCTTGGTGATGAAATTCCCAAACTCACTGCATGCTAAGGCCTATGTTTTAAGCTTGTGGCTTGAATTAATCACCCTACTACTTGAGCTCCCACACCTTCGAAAGAATAGAACATCCTTAACATAACATCCTTACACACAAGGGGAGACTGTCGTTTTCTAAGCTATTACCTTCCCAACTTTTCGAGCTTGATGAAGTTATTAAAGCTCTAAAATGACACTTCTTTCTTAAAAACACTCTTATAAACACCACCCTTTAATGGTGCTTAGAAAAGTTGTTAAGCTTAAAAATCATATTTTTTCTAGTAAAATTTTATTACAAGAATATTGTAAATGCAACACTTTTTCAAAGAAACAATGTCTTTTTTTGGTGCAAAGAATTACAAGAGACACAACACATGATTAGGTGATAAGACAACATTTGACAATTTTCTTTCTTGCATTAAATAAATATCTCTAGAAGAAATGATGACCATGAAAAATAAGTGACATAACCATCATGAACACCATGCTCATACACTATATTTCCCTCATTAGTTTAAAATTCCTTGAATTTTTAAAATATTATTTGGATTGCATGCTTGGATAGATTATAAAAATCAGACCCTTATCAACTACTGTTAAGTGGAGGGAGGACAGTTGCATGGAGAATAGCTAACTAGGTTGGGTAGAACAGTTAAGGTGTGCACGGAGAGAGAGAGCGCATTGTGTGAAGAGGCGCATGAGAGGAAGTTGTGGTGTGTGACAGATTTGTTTTAAAGAAGAGAGTGACGAGAGAATCAAGCTTTTTTGGAAGTTTTTTGTGTAGCTTGTTGAAATCAGTTATTTTATTTTGAAAAGAAGGCAACATGGGGAGGAGACTTGGATCTTTTCAGAGCAGGGATTATAGGGGTGATAAAGAGTTCTGTTTGGAAGGTGGTGTCCTAGAACCTCTAAAGTTTCATCACTATTGGAACTTAGAATAGATCAAGGATTGCTCAAAACAATTCCCATTTATAATTGATGTGATAAAGAGTTCTATTTGGAAGGTGGTGTCCTAGAACCTCTAAAGTTTCATCACTGTTAGAACTTAGAATAGATCAAGGATTGCTCAAAACAATTCCCATTTATAATTGATGGTTGAAGCCTGCAAGCTGTTTTGCTGTCGTTCTTAATGTTATTATTGATCTTGATAGAGTTGAGAATATAAGACTGCTTTTAGTTGAGGTTAATTGTGTGGGGTTCCCTTGATTTTCTTATTGTTTTCTCTCATCTGTTCAATCCCCAATTCTCCCAATTTGTTGAGAGTGGGGCAGTTATATACTCGAGGTTATATATATCACAAAAGGTCAGGTTGTGTGGAATTGAAGAGTTCTTTTGTTTTGGTTCTATCAGTGTTGTTTGGATAGAGTTCTATTGAAGGAAAAGCTGTGAGTGAGGAGTTAACCTTGGTGGAGTCTAAGCTGAGTTGGTTAGCTTGGGTAGGAGTCAGCCATAGTCAAGTGAGGACTAGATATAATCAGCTGATGGTGTAGGGACCTTTTTTTGTCTTGTTTGAGTTGAGGAGAAGTGATCCTAAGTCCTAGCTGACTGCTGGAGGTCTGTCAGAGGTCAGCCTGCAGCAATAATTAGAAAACTTTATAGTCTAATGGGGTTTCTGTGGGTAGTTGTGAACCAATTGTTGTTAGCTAAGTGGTTATACGGTTGGCCTAGCTTGGTTTGGGTTTTCTGAGGGTTTAGAAGTGCTAGCTCTAACACACAAGAGAGGATGCTTACTTCAGTTGTATCAGTTTAGTTGGTTGGTTGGGGACTATCAATTCGGAGGTAGTTGGGTGCAAGGTCTCTGTGATGTGATGTCCTTTCAAGATTAGTGTCGCTTGAAGGCTTGGAGGAGATTGAGGACATTTGGAGGAAGTTTCTATCTCAGCTGAGAGTTTTGCATCAATCTTTCTACATCAGAATTCTTAGACAACTCCCAGTTAGGTAAAGATCAAAGAAGGTCGAAAGAGGGTCAGTAGGGTGCTCATGAAGGGCCTAGGATTTGTTGAGATATCGGGCTCGTCTAGTGAGGCGGTAGACACTAATGACCCGCCTGGGGGATAGGCCCCACACTTACACCACTGGCATGGTTGATGAGATCATGGGTGATATGCGGCCAGTGGGATGACAGGCTGTGTGACAGTCATTCCAGAGACTGGCATAGTTATAGTGCCACCTCATTTAGTTGGGTTCACACTATAGAGAACCCGTGTATGTATTGGTTGAGTACCTTTCATATTAGGTGTACTCTTATCTTGTATATGGTGTGTTGTGTGTTGAGTGAAGAAGAGAAGATTTTCAGCCTCTCACTTTGTGTTCGCTATTAGGGTTTTTTGAGTGTGTGTGTACTTGCAAGAGCTCAAGCTCTCTTCCCCCATGCATCTTTTCATGGTATCAGAGCCTGGTTTGTGCTAAGGGCTGAGCTGCAAGCAAGAGAACCACAGGAAGCGGTACGAGGGTAAGAGCTTCAACTACTCTTCCCTATTTGTGTTGGTGACTATACCCTTGTCAGGAGCTCTACGGGAGGCACCGGCAAACGATCTCTGATTGAGGAGCTTTTTTTGCAGGAGTAAAGCTATAGGGCAACTATAGGGTCCTATCGGACAATATTTTTTGGGCCGAAAACGCGTTTCGGGCGCGTTTGGACCTCCGTTTTTCAGAAAGCAGGCGATTTCGAGCACTACGAGTAAGTCATCGATTCTCTACAGAACTCTGTTTTAAGAACTGCAGGAATACAGATTGGCTGTGCAGACACAGTGTGTGCTGCAAAGAGGTCAACAGTTGCCATTGGGTGTATGTATGCATATTGAAGTCACTGGTTGTGACATTTGAGAGTACTACAGTACCGCTGCAGAAAATACAGCAGTTTGTGCAGAACAAACCAGAGTGCTGTTTCTGGTAGAATTGTGTGTTTGGCAAGATGTCAAATGATGGGATAACCCAGATTGTGGCTGAGAAGCTTGATAAGAATAACTTCCATGCTTGGAGGTTCTGGTTGACGAATATCCTAATGGGAAAGGGCTATTGGGACTACATAGAAGGTGAGCATGAAGAGGCACCGGAGATACTGGACATAAATCTGACTGCTGCAGATGTGAAACAGTTTAAAGACTGGAACCAAGGAGCCAGGAAAGTTATGTATTGGCTCCATTAGTATACAGGACACCATGATTGGGCACATTCAGGATGCCAAGTCCCCCAAGGAGGCGTGGGACACCTTGGTAAAACTCTATGAAACAAATACCAAGGCACGTAAGATACAGTTGAAGAATGAACTTCATACTGTGGAGAAAAAGAGCATGTCTGTGAATGACTATGCATTGAAGATAAAGGGTATTGTGGAATCCCTTACATCTATTGGTGTGTCAGTAGATGATGATGATAAGGTGGAAGTCTGTCTACATGGTCTCGGGCCACAATACAAGGCATTCAAGACATCTATTCAGACTCGGGAAAACATTCCCAACTTTACAGATTTGGTGTCTATGCTGATTATAGAAGAGAAGAGCTTGGGTGAAGACCAACAGTCTCCACAAAACAAAAACAGTTCAGCGCAACAGGCCTTCTACACAAGTTCAAGAAGAGGACGAGGTAGAGGAGGCCGTGGACGTGGGACGCGGTGAAGGAGGTGGCCGAACAGGTAATCAGAATTATGGCCAGCAGCAACAACAACAACAGTGCCAGAATACACAACAACAACACACAGGTGGAAGAGGCAAATTCAGAGGCAGGGGGAGTCAAAGAGGACGTGGAAATTGGCTAAGGCAATATAATGATGCACGTGAATGCTTTTATTGTAGTAAGCCTAGACATGTGCAGGCAGAATGTTATAAGAAGCAGGCTGACATGCAAAATGGGAAAGTGCAGCAAAACAACTATGCATCCTCAAGCAGAAACAATGAGGATAATGAAAGGTTGTTTGTTATGCAGCATGTCGTGAATGCCATGTCTGAAAATGTTGAAGCAGCACAAAAAGATGATGTATGGTATGTGGATTCAGGTGCTTCAAACCACATGACAAGTCATGGGGAGTGGTTCAAGGAGATGAAAAACCTTGAACGACCAGGTTTTGTGGAAACATGGGATGACACTGCTCATCCAATTGCCCATGTTAGAGATGTGCCATTGTCTATGCAGGATGGCAAAGTGAAGTACCTTGCAGATGTACTTCACGTTCCGAACATAACAAAGAATCTGGTTTCAGTTGGCCAGATGATTGAGCAGGGTTTGCAGGTTTGGTTTAACCCTGATGGTTGTTATGTTGAAGACTTTAAAGACAAGTGCAAGTTGGTAAAGGCAATAGAGTGGGCAGAATGTTTACATTGAATGTAGACATGCCTGAAATGAGTGCTGCGATGTTTGCAAATGGTTCAGGAATTGTTGCAGACACAGACATTTGGCATAAAAGAATTGGACATGTGAATGTGCAGACAGTGAATGACATCTATGCAGACTAAAGGAATTGTGAAAGGGCTACCAAAGTTTAAAGTGGAAGGCATGCAGAGAATATGTGAAGCATGCCAATTTGGAAAGCAAACAAAGCATGTATTTCCACGTAATAGATATGTGAGCAAAAATGCACTAGATGTTGTGCATTCATATGTATGGGGTCCTACAAAGACCATGTCTATGGGAGACTGTAGGTATTATGTGACATTCATTGATGACCATGCAAGGAAAGTGTGGGTATATTTCATGAAGGAGAAGAGTGAGGTGTTCACTCACTTCCAAAATTTCAGAGTTTTGGTTGAAAAGCAAACAGGGAAATATGTAAAGTGCCTAAGGTCAGATGGAGAGGGAGAGTACTTCTCCAATGAGTTCTCTGAATTATTGAAGAAGAATGGTATTCGGAGACAGTTTACATGCAGATACACTTTGCAGCAAAATGGAGTTGCTGATCGGAAAAACAGGCACATTGCTGAGATTGTGCGAGCATTGATGGAAGAGAAAAATATGCCGCATAGCTATTGGGCTGAGGTTGTTTCTACAGTAGTATACATCATGAACAGGACTCCAATTGCAGCCATACATGATGTAACTCCAGAGGAGAGGTTTACTGGCAGAAAACCTGATTTGTCTCATCTGAAAGTTTTTGGATGCATTGCATATGTGCATGTGCTAGATGAGCTGAGAACTAAGCTGAATCCAAAAGCTGAAAAATGTGTGTTTATTGGATATTCCCTTGAGCAAAAGGGATACAGGTGTTATAACCCTGCTACACGTGAGTTGAGGGTAAGCAGGGATGTTGTCTTTGATGAGATGAGCAGCTGGTATGCTGCTGAAAAAGAAGCAGTTGGGACTGATGTGAGTGGGAAGTGTGGTTGCACAGAATGCAAGTCAGCAATCACAGTCTTTGAGTGGACCAGGAGAGTCCTCATCTAGTGGGTCTATTGATAGACCATGGAGTGGCAGGCTGCGTCATAATACCAGTCCTACAAATGTGATTAGTACATCACGTAAAGGAAAAGAGAAAGTGGTTGAGCCCCTTGGTATGCCTGACATTTTTGCAGGCCGTTCTCATGTTGATGGAGAGTCTAGTGGCTCAGATATGAGCCTTGATGAGAGGAGCTTGGGATCCCAGCTATGAGAACACTGTTGAAATTTGAGCATAATGATGAGCTATGGTGGATCATACACTAGAATCAACATGATTAACAAAGTGATTAAGAAATGATTAAGACGTAATTAGTGAATAATTAGCAAATAGATTAATGTAGGCATGGATACTCAAAAACCAGCAAATTCTCATTAGGGCTATGCCTCAATTTATAGTGTTTACATCAAGCATCAAATCCCATTGATTTCTCCATGATTCACTCCCAGAATATCTCCACCTTTTGCCTGATTCTCTCCACCTCTTCTCTTTTCCCTGAATATCTCCCAGAATATCTCCACACTCCTAAATTCCCTCATGCTACCCATTATTCTCTCCCAGTAGATTCTCCTAACCTTTTCACAGGTTCTTTCACAATTACATCTCATCTTTTACAGCCTCTATCCAAGAGCTTGTTCCCACACACACCCTATTCACTTGTATATTTCAACACCTCCCCTCAAGTGAATAATCCTAACACACCTGGACCCTGTATCAAGTTTTCCTCTTACTTGATAGCCCGCGACCAGTGCCTCAAGTCCCTAAACTCCATAGTCCTTGACACTCTCTCTCTCTATGTGTCCAAGGCTACTATAAGTGCCCGCGACCTTGACTAAAGTGCTCACACATACAACTACCACTTGGCCTACATCATCGGTGGCTCAGAGGTGGTTTTACTTTATTGGGGCAGGTTACATTGGGTTGTGGGGTCTCTCTCTCTCTCTCTCTCTCTCTCTCTCTCTCTCTCTCTCTCTCTCTCTCTCTCTCTCTCTCTCTCTCTCTCTCTCTCAGAGATTTTCACATGGCTCCTCACTCTTTGGAGCCTCACATCTTCTCTTGTCTTCAGTCTTCTTCTCGTGGCAGCATCTCTCCACGCGTCCGTCTCTTCTTTCAGTCTTCTTGGGGCAGCTTCTCTTCTCGTGGCAGCTTCTCTTCTCGTCTCCATGTCTTCCTTCAGGTCTTCTTCTCGGTGTGGATCCTCTTCTTGGGAAGAGATATTCTTCTTCTTCCATGGTTGGGGCCATGAGCTCGTCCGTCAGGTCATTTTGCTCCATGTGAGCAACATATTCAAATGATTTGCTGACAGTTCCTTTGGGTTTTTTATGTTTATTTTGTATCTTTATGCAATGCAAACCCAAATTTATGCGGGAGGTCTTACCTCTTGCCTTAATCTGGACAAGGGCAGTGTCTGTTCCCATTTTTACACTGATAAAATGTGCCCAATACATAATGCGTATAGCATTCATTCTCATGCACATTCCAAATGCAACTCTGGCAGTGAATAATCTTGAATTTGAGTGAGATTTACAGGCATTAACCAAGGGTTAAATGCAAAATGATGATTTTCACAATTTTATCAGCACAATTTTACCAGAAATTACACTAAATTGAGAGTAACCAATTTGTACGGGATGGTTGGAGTATCAAACCAACTCCGATTTGAAATCTGAAGTTATAGGGATCTGTATCAGATACCTAATGGTTAATTTAAACCCTCAATTGTACCAAAGTACAGTGATTAGCACTGATTAATCACTGATTAGCAAATTAATGCTCTGGTTTGTGTGCAGAAAACAGAGTATGCGAGGAGCTCAAATCTGGTGCCTTCCACTTCAAATGAACTCAAATGCTTTCAAAGGCATCAATAGCAATGAGTCTAGTAGAGGATTAAGCCAAGAAACACAAGTTTTGACCAAATAATGAAAGCTTAATCTCTGTTTTACCAAAGTCACCTGCAGATTTGATGAAGAGCTTTGATCTCTCTGTAGACTTGATGAAATTGATTTCTGTCTTCACCAGCTTGTAGAGCATGCTTGATTACCCCTTGGGCTAGGAGGAATTGAAGCAATTTGATTGGAGCAAGTAGCAATGTCCAATTCACTCAGAAAAATAGGCGCCAGCGATTTTCGTGATTTCTCCTTCGTTTCTACGCGGTTTGATGCGCCGTCTTGCTGAGCATGAAGCTAAGAGTGTTAGCTAGCTTGTGTTAAAGTCTCAAGACCTAATGTGATGTGTGCTAAGTGCTAGAGACCCTCCACTGGCTGGGGGTGAAGGGGAAGAGTGAAAGCTTACTAAAAAATTGATTTTTTGTTAATTATTTTACTAATCCTAATTAATTCACTAATGGGCTCATAAATCTGGTTGATTCTAGGCATGGCTCTGATACCATGTTGAAATTTGAGCATAATGATGAGCTATGGTGGATCATACACTAGAATCAACATGATTAACAAAGTGATTAAGAAATGATTAAGACATAATTAGTGAATAATTAGCAAATAGATTAATGTAGGCATGGATACTCAAAAACCAGCAAATTCTCATTAGGGCTATGCCTCAATTTATAGTGTTTACATCAAGCATCAAATCCCATTGATTTCTCCATGATTCACTCCCAGAATATCTCCACCTTTTGCCTGATTCTCTCCACCTCTTCTCTTTTCCCTGAATATCTCCCAGAATATCTCCACACTCCTAAATTCCCTCATGCTACCCATTATTCTCTCCCAGTAGATTCTCCTAACCTTTTCACAGGTTCTTTCACAATTACATCTCATCTTTTACAGCCTCTATCCAAGAGCTTGTTCCCACACACACCCTATTCACTTGTATATTTCAACAAACACCTGGTGTAAAGAAGGCTATGGAAGCCATGAATGAAAAGCTGCGAAGATCTGAGAGAGTGAAAAATCATGTGCAGAGATTTACCTGTGATGGTTATGTGGCACATCACTATGCATACATGGCAAAGGTTGTGTAGGTTGTTGAGCCCACATGCATTGATGAGACTGTTGGAAATGTGTGTTGGGAGAAAGCTATGGATGAGGAGATGAATGCACTATATGGAAATGAAACTTGGGACTTAGTGCAATTTCTTGAAGGCAAGAAAGCCATTGGATGCAAGTGGGTGTACAAAGTAAAACATAACAGTGATGGAAGCATAAATAGGTATAAGGCTAGGTTGGTAGCCAAAGGATATGCACAGAAATATGGCATTGATTATGAGGAAACTTTCAGCCCAATTGCCAAGATGGCAACAGTGAGAGTTGTGAAAGCAGTGGCTACGTCAAAGCAATGGTCTTTACATCAGATGGATGTAAAGAATGCATTCTTGCATGGGGATTTGCAAGAAGAGGTGTATATATTGCAGCCACCTGGTTATGAGGATGTGAGTCATCCCGAGCATGTTTGCAGGTTGAAGAAAGCCTTGTATGGCTTAAAGCAAGCACCAAGAGCATGGTCAGACAAGATTTCTGAATATCTTGTCACTATTGGCTTTCATGTAGCTAATGCAGATTTCTCGCTGTATGTGAGACATGGTGATAGAGGGGTTGTGCTTGTTGTCATCTATGTAGATGACTTGATCATTACAAGGGACCATGATGCAGAGATCTTTGATGTAAAGATCTTGCTTAGACAGAAGTTTGAGATGAAGGATCTGGGGGAGCTCAGATATTTCTTGGACATTGAGGTGATTAGGTCACCACATGGTATTGGATTACTACAGAGACAGTATGGCTTGGACATGTTGTCCAAGTATGGTATGACAGGCTATAAGCATATCTCAGTGCCATTAGATCAGAATGGCAAGTTGAGTGGAGAGATTTTGGAGGATCCTACTATGTATAGGCGCATAGTAGGAAGCTTGATATACATGACGATCACCAGGCCAGATTTGAGCTATGCTGTTGGGTTGGTGAGTCAGTTTATGCAGGTTCCACGGAAATCGCATTTGGATGCATTGAGACGCATACTGAGGTATGTGAGGTCTACTTTGCATTGTGGACTATTCTATGAGACTGGGACAGAGATGTGTGTACATGGGTACACAGATGTTGATTGGGCTGGTAGTATCTCAGATAGAAGATCTACCAGTGGATTCATGTTTTCTTTGGGGAGTGCTGCTGTGACTTGGAGTAGCAAGAAGCAGCCTACGATTTCTCTATCCAGTATAGAGGCGGAGTACATAGGAGCTACTATGGCAGCATGTGAGGTAGCTTGGTTGAGAAAGCTACTTGCAGATTTGGGTCTATCAGTGGATAGACAAGTTATCATTTTTTGTGACAACATTAGCAGTATACAGTTGGCCAGGAACCCAATTTTTCATGCTCGTACGAAGCATATAGAGGTCCACTACCACTTCATCAGAGAGAAGGTCTTGGCAGGAGACCTTGACCTTGTTTATGTCAGCACACGAGGATCAGGTAGCTGACATCTTCACCAAAGCATTGGGTACAGAGAAGCTCCACAGATTCAGGGCTTCGCTACCAGTGTACATGAGATGGAGTTGAGTTCGAGGAGGAGTGTTGAGATATCGAGCTCGTCTAGTGAGGCGGTAGACACTGTGATCCGCTTGGGGGATAGGCCCCACACTTACACCACTAGCATGGTTGATGAGATCATGGGTGATATGCGGCCAGTGGGATGACAGGCTGTGTGACAGCCATTCTCTAGAGATTGGCATAGTTATAGCACCAGCTCATTTAGTTGGGTTCACACTATAGAGAACCCGTGTATGTAAACCCGTGTATGTATTGGTCAAGTACCTTTCATATTAGGTGTACTCTTATCTTGTATATGGTGTGTTGAGTGTTGAGTGAAGAAAAGATTTTCAGCCTCTCACTTTGTGTGTTCTCTATTAGGGTTTTGTGAGTGTGTGTGTGCTTGCAAGAGCTCAAGCTCTCTTCCCCCTTGCATCTTTTTAGGATTGTATATGTAAGATCCGCTAAAGTTGGAGGATAATAGAGGATCCTAGAGGAAGGTTTTTGAATGGGGAGGACAAGTGGAGGATTTTAGAGGCAGAATCAAATAGTTATGTGGTAGCTGCGAGTGTTTTTTGTCAGCTGGGTGTGACAGGTGAGATCAAGAGAGGTTCTTAAGTGAATGATTAGTGCTCTTGGAGACAAGAGCTGACCTAGAAGGATAACTAAAAGAGGCAACTAGGCCAGGCAAGGTGGTTGGGGGGAATTGAAGTGTTCAATTGTGTTAGCTCAACATTAGGGAATGTCAGTTGGGTGTATTGGGGCCTTCTTTTGGTGTTTGTGCTGGGTTGTGGTGCTCATGGTTGTTTCCTCCTCACGTGGTGTTCTTCAGCAGATAGGGCTATAGAGGCAGGTTCTCCCGGACACATCATTGTTTTGGTGCCCCCACTGAGGAGGGATTTCAAGACACCATTGAGTCTGTTGGTAGCGCTGAGAAGTGTCAACTATTGAGATGGTTGTAATGATGACTTATCCTGTGTTCCACGGTCATGCTAATGAGGATCCAGAGGACTTTTTGGTGGGGATGGAGTTGGCAGCTTTCACCTTTGGGAAGGATAGAGATGAGGAAAAACTAACAATGTTGTCCATGTTGTTGAAGGGGGATGCCAAAAGGTGGTTCCAAACTTGGAGAGGTCAGCCACATCAGGGGCGGGCATATGAAGATGTCAAAGGGGCTCTAGTGCAACATTATAAAAAAGGTGAATCCCCATATGCTATATGGTAGGACATTCAGAAATTAAAGCATAATCTATCTGATGTGTTTGATAGATTCGTAGATCATTTTGAGGATCTGTGGGGAAGATGAGATACTTCCTTGGGAACAGAGTTGTCCTCCTTAAAAAGGATATGTTTATTCAATCCCTTCATGTTGATCTAAAAGAGAAGGTGGAGTTAAAAAGACCAGGAACCTTTGGTAAAGCCTTAAGGATTGAAAGAGAGAAGGACTGGAAGCAGAGGTTGGATCAAAAAAAAGGGAAGTTCCAGCTGAGGGCAGACCTATTTATGATTGGGGAGAGAAGGAAAGAAGAAGGGAGGACTGCTCTAGTTCCAGTGGATGTTGATCAGCTAACTTAGTAAATGGAGAATTTGAAAGGAGGTAGAAATGCCACTAGGGAAGGAGATAGAGAAGGAATGAGAGGTAGGGGAAGAGGAGGACCCAACATGAATATCCAATGTTTCAATAGTATGGAGAGGGGTCATATCTCTCCTCAATGTCCTTACCCCCCAAGAGAATGGGAGGAGATGTGTATCTTCTAGTACCTAGAAGGGAGGAAAGGCAAGATGTCAAGAGAGAAGAGGAGATTCCAAATCCGTAGAGACCTCAGGTTCAGCAACAACAACAACTAGTAAATGGGCCCAGACAAGGTGAAGTAAACTTGATTGGTATGGATGAAGAAGCTGACATGCTAGCCAACAAAAGAACTAGAGGTACCTAGGTTAAAGATGAAGCAAGACCATCCCAGGAGAGGAAGAAAGGAAAGCAAGTGGAGGACCAGTTCAAAGAGGGTAAGAGGAAAACCAGGCCCAAAAAGCATATTGGAATGCAAGATTTTCCTTTAGGTGCTCAGGAGAGGAAGAGTATTATTTGATGTGGGATCTCCAGCAGAAGGGACCCAGTTTACTTGGCCCCAACTCTTGGAGTTGTTCCCTAAACTCATAAGGACATGGAGTAAACTAGTCAGCACAAGGGTTTCCAGGAAAGAGAAAAATGGGGTTCACCTTAATGTAGTGCATGTAAAAGGAGATAAGGATTATTTGCCTGTTATGGATGCATGGGTAAACAAATATAGATTTCTTGAAGTGTATATTAATGGTGGTGCCCAGGTCTGCATAATGACCCAACAAACAATGGAGGCTTTAAGGTTGAAGGTAAGTGCACCTTCTGAGTTTATACAAGCTAGAATGGCAAATAATGCAAAAGTCAGATGTTTGGGAAAGAAGCTGCAGGTGACCATTCTTAGACAAGAAGCTGAGCTCGGTTCATGTGATGCCAGCAAGGACAAAAGCTTACCCATTAATTTTGGGGAGGCCATGGCTGAAAGCAGGACAAGATTGGTGGAGAGGACACCTTATCTTAGGATTGGATCAGATTGCAACCACCAGAAGACAAGTCAGATATGACATGGCCAAGGGAAGAGAGTTGATTCCAAAGAGTAGTAAGAAGTAGAAGATGAAGAAACTAGTTCCACAGAGTATTCAAAATCAGAGGAAGACAACTCAAAGGATGATGGGGAGGAGGTCAACTGTTGGAGCCAAATTCTGACCTCATGTGTACGTCTGTATAGCTATATACAGAGAAGGGGAGAAGCTGAAAACTAAAGTTGAAGTACAACCAGGTAGGGAGACGTCTTACTACACAAAATGCTTGCCAAGGATCTAGCTGTTGAGACTAAGAGGAAAGAGTATCTAACTATGTTGAGAAGTTTCCGTACCTTTTCATTTCCTCTTATACACAAGTTAGGGGAGTTTCAGCAGTGCAGCATGAGATCTAGTTGAAGCCAGAGGCTAAACCAGCTGTGTAGAGGTTGAGAAGATTGGGAGTTGTATAGTAGTATGTGTTGAGAGAGGAGGTGAATAAACTGTTGAAATCCAAGTTTATCTTCCCAAGTGACACTTTTAAATGGGCTTCTCCAGTAGTAATCACTCCTCTAAAGAAGAATGGAAAATGGAGAGCCTGTGTTGCCTTTGAATGTCGTAACCAAGAGAGATCATTATCACTGCCTTTCCAAGATAAGATTCTGGATAGTGTGGCAGGGCATGAAAGATATAGTGTATGTGATGGATATTTAGGATACTTTAAAATTTCAATTACTCCAGAGGATCAGAGGAAAACCACCTTCATTACCCCATGGGGGTGTTTTGCTTACAGGGTTTGGGCTTTCAAATGCTCCTACTACTTGCCAAAGGTTTATGAATCAGTTGTTTGAGCCCTATCTAGGGTCCTTCATCAGAGTGTTTATTGATGATTTTTGCATCTACAGTAGCAGATGGATCCATTGTGAGAAGCTGAGGTTGGGTTTGAAGAGACTGGATGATCTGGGAGTAGAGTAACGATGCATAAACACTAACTATTAAATGAATTCACAGTTCTTGGCTTAGGTGGAGTAGAGTAACGATGCATAAACACTAACTATTTTTCAACAAGGGGGAGGCTTCTATTTATAGGAAAAATTGAGCTCCTAACCAAACAAACTGATTCTAGAATTTTCTAAATCAGTTTGGTCAATATTTGACCATTTTTAGGTCAGTTAAGCTAACTTTTTGGAACTAGACTTGAATGAGGAGAGAGGAGAGATGAAATATCTCAATTTTTATGAGTTTAAAACTCATTCAAGCATGTGAAATATGCACCTCCTTTAAAGAACTCCCCTTCCTTACATATGTGTCATGATGGAATCATTTTAATATTGCTCATAGTTTTTTTTTTACTAATAAACCTTGTACATTTTCAACTCTTCATCTTATGTGAAATATGCACCTCCTTTAAAGAATTTCCCTTCCTTACATATGTGTCATAATGGCATCATTTTAATATTGCTCATAGTTTTTTACTAATAAACCTTGTACATTTTCAACTCTTCATCTTATGTGAGCATTTACTCATTTTTGGATACCCAAAATATCTCATATTTTTAATATTGCTCATAGTTTTTTACTAATAAACCTTGTACATTTTCAACTCTTCACCTTATGTGAGCATTTACTCATTTTTGGGTATCTTCTTTTTACAAATTTGGATTTATCTCTTCCCTACACATGGATTGATGCTATTGGCCCATAGGAACCTTAATTGGACCATAGTCTAAAGATTTCTGAAAATCTAGACCCTTAGACTAAGGTTCTTTATACCTATTTCCAATTAATTCCAATTGCACATTGGAAAATTCTTTTTGAATTTCTATTTCAGGGGAACTCATCTGAATTATAAGAGATATTTTTCTATCCAAAAATATTCAAAATCTGAATATTCTCTCTCTAGAATATTTTTCTCTCTCTAGGCTAAAACAGATAGAAACAAGATCTTTATATTTCTGAAGAGGGTTGATTACAGGGGAAGATACTAGACATCAAAAAGGGGTTGGGGGAGGAATCTTACATTCTACCCCACTTAAAAAAACGCGAGATGTCCTCATCTCGCAACTTGTGATAATTTCGCAAGATTCACGAAGATGAGACTTAGAGAAAAATTTTAATCAAGATTAACCACCAAGAAACGTCTTAAAGAGAGCAAGATTCAAAATAAGAACAAGATTTAAACTTTATTCATTCTCGGAACTTATACAGTAGAGATAGAAGAACTCTTTACACTTCCATAAGCCCGTCCATCATATGATCACAAAAGCAGTCCTCACAAGCTGCACAAGTATAAGGTAACTCATCTATGGGAATGATTCTGTGGGTTATTGCTGCGCCTATCTCAGTGGTATGAGGTGTTCTAACAAAAGGACCTCTGAGAGGCAAGCCAAAAACGGGGTAAAGGCATATCTTCTCATGAGGAAGAAAACACGCCAGTAAGAAGACCCGCTCAGAAAACCCAGGATGCCTTGATCTCATGACGCAGTAGTATCGGGGACCCAAACCCAAAGCTTCAATAACCATGGCCAAGCGGACATTGTTACGAAAGTGCTGCTGACCCCAGGGTGTTACCCTAGTTATGTCTTGATAGGTCCGCCATTTTGTCTGCGCTACAGAAGTTCCCAAGTGAGGGAAAAGTGAGCGCTCATACTGCTCTATAAAATCTTTCTTCACAGACTCCCTTTCGTCTTGAAGGTGAGAAATCATTAGGGATAAAACTAGTTCTTGTTGCCAAGCCATGAAGGAGATTAAGAAAGAAAGGAGATCGATGGAAGTAAGATTACTGTGAGCGACAAGTAAAAGTTACGACTTATATAAAGGAAGGAGCTAGCATAACTTAGAAGCCAACGGTAACTTGCCACTGAAGTTTTACCGTCTTTCCATGATTTGGGTTTGACACATTTTTCTATAGAAGGCATTAAGAATTTTGAGATGAAGAGATAAAAGAAGCTTGTAGGCTAAGTCACCTACTTTCATTGAATTCAGATATAAGGCTCACAATATCTGGGGGATAACTTCATATACTCCCCAAGAGATAAAGAACTTCTTTTGGGCCGTACTCGAATGAAGACCAAAACCTTGATATCCAAAACATCGATTCTCACTTCTGAACTCATTGTTCTGAATCCTTAAAACAGGTGGGACTCTTGAGAAGTATTCTAGGAAAAGGGTCTTCCTTTGTTAAACAGAACTTTCTTTTATTTTAGAGAGGGAATAATTATAAGATCAGAAAGGGAGATTCTTACTCCTGTATGCCTCGAAGGCTGGGGAGGAATCTTACATTCTACCCCACTTAAAAAAGTGTGAGATGTCCTCATCTCGCCAAGTAGAGGACAACTCTTTTTCTTAAGATCCAATTTATTCTAGGGTTCCTTATATTCTGGTCTACCCAACAGAATACGGGGATAAATATCCCTTATATAGAACTCATCATTAAATAAATTCATTTCAGATCATATCATTCATATCTTTAACACGATAATGGTCCATCAGATCGAAATTTTTTCTTTCTGAACATTCCTCCACGGGAATTTCAGTCAAGCAAGTTTTCAATTTGTCATCCCTTAACTTGATATACCGAGTCAAGTGTTAACAGTAGTACTTTGATAGCACAATCCACTAATCTCATAGTGATTTGTTGAAATCATTATCATCATTTATCATTACAGGGACTCGTCCCATTCATCCTCATTGCGGTTTTGCTCAAGTTATTATATTTCAACTAAATTTCAAAAATCATCATTTTTCAATCAGAATCCCAATCAATTCATCAGTTCCCAAACAGAATTAAAAATCATATCAACCACATTCAAATTCATCATCTGGATAGCATTAACGCTTATAATTTCAAGTCTTAGATTTACTCGTATATACTGTCAATAAAGAGCTGCAGTTATACTCTCGGTATATACGGATAGTCACGGCCCTTGGAATTATAAGGTAAATACCATCATGTCTAGGCCTCAAGCAAGCCAAGGATTCTATATAATTGCGGTACTTCCATCTGAAGACCCAATTACCAAATTACGAATTTCAATTTGAATATCAAATTGTATGAATTATATCACACAATTACAACCTTTTTGTGTTTCTTGATAAATTTCTGACCTATTTGTCTTCTCAATTGATCTTTATTAACCAAATGCTCTGATACCAACTGTGAGATCCCCCTGTTCCCACCGAGCAACGGATTCGGGTACTAGCAGCGGAAGTAGCACTTCTCGCACGGGACAGGGGTCCCACATTCGGGGCCTCGTCCACGGATATCCGGACAAGAGACTAATCCGTCGGTTTTTCCAAAACCGAACCCGGAAAAAACTTCCCTTACCCGGAAAGCACGGGCGATTCCACCAGGATAATTTTTTACTTTAACGTAGTCAAGATCATTACTGATCACGCTGATCCAACTGCACCTATAAAGATACTCGGTCAGATCAAGGAAGAAACTTGCACTTGGATCATTGGGATCAACGCTTTTTTCCCCATCAAGAGGCACAGCCGTTGATTCCTATCCATAGAACAATTACTATCCGGGACTTACTTCATCTATCGTAATAACAGAAATTGAGTCTCGGTTTACGGATCCATCAGTCCAGCCTAACCCCATCCGATCCCATGGGTTAGCCAACCGCCCAACCACTGTAGTGATGGGATCCAATTTGGAATTTGGTTAGGTTTTGTCCCGGGTACCAAGGAAAAGAGTTCCAAGGCCCCCTAGCCGGAATTTCATGCAAACATAAAACTAGCCACACCACTTACACACCCAATATGAAAATTGCCTTTTTCTTAGCATCAGCTAACTTTAAAACAATCCTTTAATGAAACCATAGTACCACTGATCACAATCTCCCAATTTATCCAGTTGATTCATAATTTCCCATCATTCCTTCATCAGAGTATCTATGGCATCATTGGCA
Source organism: Cibotium barometz (assembly GCF_041138505.1). NCBI lineage: Eukaryota > Viridiplantae > Streptophyta > Polypodiopsida > Cyatheales > Cibotiaceae > Cibotium > Cibotium barometz. Next base: position 55,281,818 of record NC_141053.1, on the reverse strand, counting down.
ACTAGAACGCTCACCACCTGTCCACACAGAGGCCGTTTCCATAGTTCCTAGCCCATAATACTCGGCAATATAATCACTTATCAAGATGGACTCTCGTTGAAGATCAGCAAGATCAACCAACAGATCCATATAAAAGAGCCATGGACTCATCCATTGAGGACCAGCAAGGTCAGTCAACCAGATCCATGCCCGGTTTCACAAAACAACTCTTACTCCTTGTTCCAATATCTTCCTCGACGCACGCGTGGGTATCCTGGGCGACCCAGAGCCCGAGCACCGTATGGTCAGCACCCTCTAGGATCCTTCGCAGGTGACCTAGCGCTTCACTCATAGGCCGCTTCCTTGGTCCCTCATCCACCGTACCGGAAGCTCACCATTTTAATCGAACCGAGGCTGGTCAAGACCTCGGTCGACCTTGCTACGCGAGACGTCCTCCATTGACTCTCCGTCAGCAGTTGCAACTTTATCAGTTAGGTCTCCACGACCTTAATCACAAGACGATCAAAATGCTTTCCCAGCATTCTTGACATAAAACAGCCATTTACAAACAGCATTTACAAACAATTTACAAATACAATTTCTATATTAACTCTCATTTTTCCACATTTCCCTCATTAATCCACATTACTTATTCCACATTCCATTTATATGTGTACTCATCCAATCACATCATTTTCCATCTCTTCACTTCAGATTCCTTCACATCACATATCATATATTCACATCCATATCCACATCCATATCCACATCCATACATCCACATCCACATCCACATTCACATCCATACATCCACATCCACATCCACATCCACATCCACATCCACATTCACATCCATACATCCATATCCACATCCATACATCCACATCCACATCCACATCTACATTCATACATCCATACCTCCTTATCCACATCCATACATCCACATCCACATTCACATCCATACATCCACATCCACATCCACATCCACATTCACATCCATACATCCACATCTACATGCTTACCTCCATTTTCACATCCTCATTTATACATCCACATCCCATATCCACATTCATACATACACATCCACATCCACATTCACATCCATACATCCACATCTACATGCTTACCTCCATTTTCACATCCTCATTTATACATCCACATTCATACATACACATCCATACATCCACATCCACATGCATACATCTACTATCCACATCCACATACATACATCTACTATCACGTCCTCATTCATACATCCACATCCACATACATACATACATCCACATCCACATTCCCATTCACATCTATACATCCACATCTACATCCACATACATACATACATCCACATCCACATTCCACATTCACATCTATACAGCCACATCTACATCCACATTCACATCTATACATCCACATTCACATACATCCACATCCACCTTCCCATTCACATCTATACATCCACATACATACATACATCCACATCCACATTCCACATTCACATCTATACAGCCACATCTACATCCACATTCACATTCATACATATACATCTACATGTATACATCCACATCACATTCATACAACCATATTACATCCATTCTCGTCCTAACACATCCCGTATGCATCTTAACACATCCTAACTCATCTTAACACATTCTATCACATCTCATACACATCTTATCACATCTTTTTACATCTCATACACCTCTTATCACATCCTATCACTTTTCATACGTATCTTATCAAATCTTATCACATCTCATACACATCTTATCACATCTCATACACATCTTATCACATCTTTTTACATCTCATACACCTCTTATCACCTCCTATCACTTTCCATACGCATCTTATCAAATCTTATCACATCTCATACACCTCTTATCACATTTCATATCTTTTTTTTTAGAAAGAGAATTCTTATATTTGATATAAGATTTCTCTACACATTTATTTATGTATAAATTCCATTTAAGGAGACTAACACTTTCGAAATTAAAATCAATCTTTCATGCATCTTCTTATGCATAAATTCAATTTGGTAGAAAATTACACTTTTAGAATAAAAGAATTTCTCTTATGCATCTAAGTTATGCATAAAATCCATTTATGAGGAAAATCACACTTTTAGTATAAAAAGAATATCTTTTATGCATACCTATATGCATGAAATCCAATATGATAAAAGTAACACTCTTACAATAAAATAATCAACTTTTATGCATACCTCTATGCATGAAATTCAATTATGATAAAAGTCACACTTTTATAATAAAATAATCAACTTTTATGCATACCTCTATGCATGAAATCCAATATGATAAAAGTAACACTTTTGATATAAAAAATTTTCCTTTATGCATACTTCTATGCATGAAAATTAAAAATGATAAAAGTATCACTTTTGATATAAAAATTTTCCTTTATGCATACTTCTATGCATGAAAAATTAAAAAATGATAAAAGTAACACTTTTGATATAATTTTTTTTTTCCTTTATGCATACTTCTATGCATGAAAATTAAAAATGATAAAAGTAACACTTTTGATAAAAAAAAATTATCCTTTATGCATGATATTAAAATTCAATTTCTCCATGATTATAATGAAATTCTTTCAATTAATCTAGGATGATAATTCCTAGAATATGGTAGGAAGTCCTCTTTTTATGCTTTGAATGAAATTATTTTATGCATAATTTTTATAAAAATTTTGCCATAGCTCCGCTGCTATGACTGATAAATCTCAATTTTTCTAAGGGATAAAGCTTATCATTAAGGAAATAATTAAAATGATCTCTAATTGGATCATTAATCTATAGTGGATTGAATCATCAATATGCATAAACTAAAAGCATAGAAAAAAGCCATTAAATTGGCCTCAAGCATAGCTTAATCTTGGGTTAAGGAAAAGCTTGATTTGGATTGAGAACGGGTCATGAGTATGACCATTTCTTGAGTGAGAGAGAGAATTTACATAAAAATCATTAGAATTTAAACATAAATGAAAATTAACTTCAATAGCATTTATTAACTTATGTAACTCTTCACTACTATTCAAACTTCAATAGTATTTAAAAAAAAACCATACCAATTAAACTTCTCAAGCTTGAGAGGGGTTGAGAAGAGAGAAACATTGAGAAATTATAGAAAGATCAATATTCACTAATTACCTTACAACTTGCTTGATTCTTTGTTCACGGTAGAGGCCCCCAACCAATCAATTGGTTAAGTATGTTGATGGAGCCACTAATGGGGATTGAAGAAAGAGGGAAGCTCCAAAAACTAGTGAATTATTAAATGAATTCACAGTTCTTGGCTTAGGTGGAGTAGAGTAACGATGCATAAACACTAACTATTTTTCAACAAGGGGGAGGCTTCTATTTATAGGAAAAATTGAGCTCTTAACCAAACAAACTGATTCTAGAATTTTCTAAATCAGTTTGGTCAATATTTGACCATTTTTAGGTCAGTTAAGCTAACTTTTTGGAACTAGACTTGAATGAGGAGAGAGGAGAGATGAAATATCTCAATTTTTATGAGTTTAAAACTCATTCAAGCATGTGAAATATGCACCTCCTTTAAAGAACTCCCCTTCCTTACATATGTGTCATGATGGAATCATTTTAATATTGCTCATAGTTTTTTTTTTACTAATAAACCTTGTACATTTTCAACTCTTCATCTTATGTGAAATATGCACCTCCTTTAAAGAATTTCCCTTCCTTACATATGTGTCATAATGGCATCATTTTAATATTGCTCATAGTTTTTTACTAATAAACCTTGTACATTTTCAACTCTTCATCTTATGTGAGCATTTACTCATTTTTGGATACCCAAAATATCTCATATTTTTAATATTGCTCATAGTTTTTTACTAATAAACCTTGTACATTTTCAACTCTTCACCTTATGTGAGCATTTACTCATTTTTGGGTATCTTCTTTTTACAAATTTGGATTTATCTCTTCCCTACACATGGATTGATGCTATTGGCCCATAGGAACCTTAATTGGACCATAGTCTAAAGATTTCTGAAAATCTAGACCCTTAGACTAAGGTTCTTTATACCTATTTCCAATTAATTCCAATTGCACATTGGAAAATTCTTTTTGAATTTCTATTTCAGGGGAACTCATCTGAATTATAAGAGATATTTTTCTATCCAAAAATATTCAAAATCTGAATATTCTCTCTCTAGAATATTTTTCTCTCTCTAGGCTAAAACAGATAGAAACAAGATCTTTATATTTCTGAAGAGGGTTGATTACAGGGGAAGATACTAGACATCAAAAAGGGGTTGGGGGAGGAATCTTACATTCTACCCCACTTAAAAAAACGCGAGATGTCCTCATCTCGCAACTTGTGATAATTTCGCAAGATTCACGAAGATGAGACTTAGAGAAAAATTTTAATCAAGATTAACCACCAAGAAACGTCTTAAAGAGAGCAAGATTCAAAATAAGAACAAGATTTAAACTTTATTCATTCTCGGAACTTATACAGTAGAGATAGAAGAACTCTTTACACTTCCATAAGCCCGTCCATCATATGATCACAAAAGCAGTCCTCACAAGCTGCACAAGTATAAGGTAACTCATCTATGGGAATGATTCTGTGGGTTATTGCTGCGCCTATCTCAGTGGTATGAGGTGTTCTAACAAAAGGACCTCTGAGAGGCAAGCCAAAAACGGGGTAAAGGCATATCTTCTCATGAGGAAGAAAACACGCCAGTAAGAAGACCCGCTCAGAAAACCCAGGATGCCTTGATCTCATGACGCAGTAGTATCGGGGACCCAAACCCAAAGCTTCAATAACCATGGCCAAGCGGACATTGTTACGAAAGTGCTGCTGACCCCAGGGTGTTACCCTAGTTATGTCTTGATAGGTCCGCCATTTTGTCTGCGCTACAGAAGTTCCCAAGTGAGGGAAAAGTGAGCGCTCATACTGCTCTATAAAATCTTTCTTCACAGACTCCCTTTCGTCTTGAAGGTGAGAAATCATTAGGGATAAAACTAGTTCTTGTTGCCAAGCCATGAAGGAGATTAAGAAAGAAAGGAGATCGATGGAAGTAAGATTACTGTGAGCGACAAGTAAAAGTTACGACTTATATAAAGGAAGGAGCTAGCATAACTTAGAAGCCAACGGTAACTTGCCACTGAAGTTTTACCGTCTTTCCATGATTTGGGTTTGACACATTTTTCTATAGAAGGCATTAAGAATTTTGAGATGAAGAGATAAAAGAAGCTTGTAGGCTAAGTCACCTACTTTCATTGAATTCAGATATAAGGCTCACAATATCTGGGGGATAACTTCATATACTCCCCAAGAGATAAAGAACTTCTTTTGGGCCGTACTCGAATGAAGACCAAAACCTTGATATCCAAAACATCGATTCTCACTTCTGAACTCATTGTTCTGAATCCTTAAAACAGGTGGGACTCTTGAGAAGTATTCTAGGAAAAGGGTCTTCCTTTGTTAAACAGAACTTTCTTTTATTTTAGAGAGGGAATAATTATAAGATCAGAAAGGGAGATTCTTACTCCTGTATGCCTCGAAGGCTGGGGAGGAATCTTACATTCTACCCCACTTAAAAAAGTGTGAGATGTCCTCATCTCGCCAAGTAGAGGACAACTCTTTTTCTTAAGATCCAATTTATTCTAGGGTTCCTTATATTCTGGTCTACCCAACAGAATACGGGGATAAATATCCCTTATATAGAACTCATCATTAAATAAATTCATTTCAGATCATATCATTCATATCTTTAACACGATAATGGTCCATCAGATCGAAATTTTTTCTTTCTGAACATTCCTCCACGGGAATTTCAGTCAAGCAAGTTTTCAATTTGTCATCCCTTAACTTGATATACCGAGTCAAGTGTTAACAGTAGTACTTTGACAGCACAATCCACTAATCTCATAGTGATTTGTTGAAATCATTATCATCATTTATCATTACAGGGACTCGTCCCATTCATCCTCATTGCGGTTTTGCTCAAGTTATTATATTTCAACTAAATTTCAAAAATCATCATTTTTCAATCAGAATCCCAATCAATTCATCAGTTCCCAAACAGAATTAAAAATCATATCAACCACATTCAAATTCATCATCTGGATAGCATTAACGCTTATAATTTCAAGTCTTAGATTTACTCGTATATACTGTCAATAAAGAGCTGCAGTTATACTCTCGGTATATACGGATAGTCACGGCCCTTGGAATTATAAGGTAAATACCATCATGTCTAGGCCTCAAGCAAGCCAAGGATTCTATATAATTGCGGTACTTCCATCTGAAGACCCAATTACCAAATTACGAATTTCAATTTGAATATCAAATTGTATGAATTATATCACACAATTACAACCTTTTTGTGTTTCTTGATAAATTTCTGACCTATTTGTCTTCTCAATTGATCTTTATTAACCAAATGCTCTGATACCAACTGTGAGATCCCCCTGTTCCCACCGAGCAACGGATTCGGGTACTAGCAGCGGAAGTAGCACTTCTCGCACGGGACAGGGGTCCCACATTCGGGGCCTCGTCCACGGATATCCGGACAAGAGACTAATCCGTCGGTTTTTCCAAAACCGAACCCGGAAAAAACTTCCCTTACCCGGAAAGCACGGGCGATTCCACCAGGATAATTTTTTACTTTAACGTAGTCAAGATCATTACTGATCACGCTGATCCAACTGCACCTATAAAGATACTCGGTCAGATCAAGGAAGAAACTTGCACTTGGATCATTGGGATCAACGCTTTTTTCCCCATCAAGAGGCACAGCCGTTGATTCCTATCCATAGAACAATTACTATCCGGGACTTACTTCATCTATCGTAATAACAGAAATTGAGTCTCGGTTTACGGATCCATCAGTCCAGCCTAACCCCATCCGATCCCATGGGTTAGCCAACCGCCCAACCACTGTAGTGATGGGATCCAATTTGGAATTTGGTTAGGTTTTGTCCCGGGTACCAAGGAAAAGAGTTCCAAGGCCCCCTAGCCGGAATTTCATGCAAACATAAAACTAGCCACACCACTTACACACCCAATATGAAAATTGCCTTTTTCTTAGCATCAGCTAACTTTAAAACAATCCTTTAATGAAACCATAGTACCACTGATCACAATCTCCCAATTTATCCAGTTGATTCATAATTTCCCATCATTCCTTCATCAGAGTATCTATGGCATCATTGGCAACTAGAACGCTCACCACCTGTCCACACAGAGGCCGTTTCCATAGTTCCTAGCCCATAATACTCGGCAATATAATCACTTATCAAGATGGACTCTCGTTGAAGATCAGCAAGATCAACCAACAGATCCATATAAAAGAGCCATGGACTCATCCATTGAGGACCAGCAAGGTCAGTCAACCAGATCCATGCCCGGTTTCACAAAACAACTCTTACTCCTTGTTCCAATATCTTCCTCGACGCACGCGTGGGTATCCTGGGCGACCCAGAGCCCGAGCACCGTATGGTCAGCACCCTCTAGGATCCTTCGCAGGTGACCTAGCGCTTCACTCATAGGCCGCTTCCTTGGTCCCTCATCCACCGTACCGGAAGCTCACCATTTTAATCGAACCGAGGCTGGTCAAGACCTCGGTCGACCTTGCTACGCGAGACGTCCTCCATTGACTCTCCGTCAGCAGTTGCAACTTTATCAGTTAGGTCTCCACGACCTTAATCACAAGACGATCAAAATGCTTTCCCAGCATTCTTGACATAAAACAGCCATTTACAAACAGCATTTACAAACAATTTACAAATACAATTTCTATATTAACTCTCATTTTTCCACATTTCCCTCATTAATCCACATTACTTATTCCACATTCCATTTATATGTGTACTCATCCAATCACATCATTTTCCATCTCTTCACTTCAGATTCCTTCACATCACATATCATATATTCACATCCATATCCACATCCATATCCACATCCATACATCCACATCCACATCCACATTCACATCCATACATCCACATCCACATCCACATCCACATCCACATCCACATTCACATCCATACATCCATATCCACATCCATACATCCACATCCACATCCACATCTACATTCATACATCCATACCTCCTTATCCACATCCATACATCCACATCCACATTCACATCCATACATCCACATCCACATCCACATCCACATTCACATCCATACATCCACATCTACATGCTTACCTCCATTTTCACATCCTCATTTATACATCCACATCCCATATCCACATTCATACATACACATCCACATCCACATTCACATCCATACATCCACATCTACATGCTTACCTCCATTTTCACATCCTCATTTATACATCCACATTCATACATACACATCCATACATCCACATCCACATGCATACATCTACTATCCACATCCACATACATACATCTACTATCACGTCCTCATTCATACATCCACATCCACATACATACATACATCCACATCCACATTCCCATTCACATCTATACATCCACATCTACATCCACATACATACATACATCCACATCCACATTCCACATTCACATCTATACAGCCACATCTACATCCACATTCACATCTATACATCCACATCTACATCCACATTCACATACATCCACATCCACCTTCCCATTCACATCTATACATCCACATACATACATACATCCACATCCACATTCCACATTCACATCTATACAGCCACATCTACATCCACATTCACATTCATACATATACATCTACATGTATACATCCACATCACATTCATACAACCATATTACATCCATTCTCGTCCTAACACATCCCATATGCATCTTAACACATCCTAACTCATCTTAACACATTCTATCACATCTCATACACATCTTATCACATCTTTTTACATCTCATACACCTCTTATCACATCCTATCACTTTTCATACGTATCTTATCAAATCTTATCACATCTCATACACATCTTATCACATCTCATACACATCTTATCACATCTTTTTACATCTCATACACCTCTTATCACCTCCTATCACTTTCCATACGCATCTTATCAAATCTTATCACATCTCATACACCTCTTATCACATTTCATATCTTTTTTTTTAGAAAGAGAATTCTTATATTTGATATAAGATTTCTCTACACATTTATTTATGTATAAATTCCATTTAAGGAGACTAACACTTTCGAAATTAAAATCAATCTTTCATGTATCTTCTTATGCATAAATTCAATTTGGTAGGAAATTACACTTTTAGAATAAAAGAATTTCTCTTATGCATCTAAGTTATGCATAAAATCCATTTATGAGGAAAATCACACTTTTAGTATAAAAAGAATATCTTTTATGCATACCTATATGCATGAAATCCAATATGATAAAAGTAACACTCTTACAATAAAATAATCAACTTTTATGCATACCTCTATGCATGAAATTCAATTATGATAAAAGTCACACTTTTATAATAAAATAATCAACTTTTATGCATACCTCTATGCATGAAATCCAATATGATAAAAGTAACACTTTTGATATAAAAAATTTTCCTTTATGCATACTTCTATGCATGAAAATTAAAAATGATAAAAGTATCACTTTTGATATAAAAATTTTCCTTTATGCATACTTCTATGCATGAAAAATTAAAAAATGATAAAAGTAACACTTTTGATATAATTTTTTTTTTCCTTTATGCATACTTCTATGCATGAAAATTAAAAATGATAAAAGTAACACTTTTGATAAAAAAAATTATCCTTTATGCATGATATTAAAATTCAATTTCTCCATGATTATAATGAAATTCTTTCAATTAATCTAGGATGATAATTCCTAGAATATGGTAGGAAGTCCTCTTTTTATGCTTTGAATGAAATTATTTTATGCATAATTTTTATAAAAATTTTACCATAGCTCCGCTGCTATGACTGATAAATCTCAATTTTTCTAAGGGATAAAGCTTATCATTAAGGAAATAATTAAAATGATCTCTAATTGGATCATTAATCTATAGTGGATTGAATCATCAATATGCATAAACTAAAAGCATAGAAAAAAGCCATTAAATTGGCCTCAAGCATAGCTTAATCTTGGGTTAAGGAAAAGCTTGATTTGGATTGAGAACGGGTCATGAGTATGACCATTTCTTGAGTGAGAGAGAGAATTTACATAAAAATCATTAGAATTTAAACATAAATGAAAATTAACTTCAATAGCATTTATTAACTTATGTAACTCTTCACTACTATTCAAACTTCAATAGTATTTAAAAAAAAACCATACCAATTAAACTTCTCAAGCTTGAGAGGGGTTGAGAAGAGAGAAACATTGAGAAATTATAGAAAGATCAATATTCACTAATTACCTTACAACTTGCTTGATTCTTTGTTCACGGTAGAGGCCCCCAACCAATCAATTGGTTAAGTATGTTGATGGAGCCACTAATGGGGATTGAAGAAAGAGGGAAGCTCCAAAAACTAGTGAATTATTAAATGAATTCACAGTTCTTGGCTTAGGTGGAGTAGAGTAACGATGCATAAACACTAACTATTTTTCAACAAGGGGGAGGCTTCTATTTATAGGAAAAATTGAGCTCTTAACCAAACAAACTGATTCTAGAATTTTCTAAATCAGTTTGGTCAATATTTGACCATTTTTAGGTCAGTTAAGCTAACTTTTTGGAACTAGACTTGAATGAGGAGAGAGGAGAGATGAAATATCTCAATTTTTATGAGTTTAAAACTCATTCAAGCATGTGAAATATGCACCTCCTTTAAAGAACTCCCCTTCCTTACATATGTGTCATGATGGAATCATTTTAATATTGCTCATAGTTTTTTTTTTACTAATAAACCTTGTACATTTTCAACTCTTCATCTTATGTGAAATATGCACCTCCTTTAAAGAATTTCCCTTCCTTACATATGTGTCATAATGGCATCATTTTAATATTGCTCATAGTTTTTTACTAATAAACCTTGTACATTTTCAACTCTTCATCTTATGTGAGCATTTACTCATTTTTGGATACCCAAAATATCTCATATTTTTAATATTGCTCATAGTTTTTTACTAATAAACCTTGTACATTTTCAACTCTTCACCTTATGTGAGCATTTACTCATTTTTGGGTATCTTCTTTTTACAAATTTGGATTTATCTCTTCCCTACACATGGATTGATGCTATTGGCCCATAGGAACCTTAATTGGACCATAGTCTAAAGATTTCTGAAAATCTAGACCCTTAGACTAAGGTTCTTTATACCTATTTCCAATTAATTCCAATTGCACATTGGAAAATTCTTTTTGAATTTCTATTTCAGGGGAACTCATCTGAATTATAAGAGATATTTTTCTATCCAAAAATATTCAAAATCTGAATATTCTCTCTCTAGAATATTTTTCTCTCTCTAGGCTAAAACAGATAGAAACAAGATCTTTATATTTCTGAAGAGGGTTGATTACAGGGGAAGATACTAGACATCAAAAAGGGGTTGGGGGAGGAATCTTACATTCTACCCCACTTAAAAAAACGCGAGATGTCCTCATCTCGCAACTTGTGATAATTTCGCAAGATTCACGAAGATGAGACTTAGAGAAAAATTTTAATCAAGATTAACCACCAAGAAACGTCTTAAAGAGAGCAAGATTCAAAATAAGAACAAGATTTAAACTTTATTCATTCTCGGAACTTATACAGTAGAGATAGAAGAACTCTTTACACTTCCATAAGCCCGTCCATCATATGATCACAAAAGCAGTCCTCACAAGCTGCACAAGTATAAGGTAACTCATCTATGGGAATGATTCTGTGGGTTATTGCTGCGCCTATCTCAGTGGTATGAGGTGTTCTAACAAAAGGACCTCTGAGAGGCAAGCCAAAAACGGGGTAAAGGCATATCTTCTCATGAGGAAGAAAACACGCCAGTAAGAAGACCCGCTCAGAAAACCCAGGATGCCTTGATCTCATGACGCAGTAGTATCGGGGACCCAAACCCAAAGCTTCAATAACCATGGCCAAGCGGACATTGTTACGAAAGTGCTGCTGACCCCAGGGTGTTACCCTAGTTATGTCTTGATAGGTCCGCCATTTTGTCTGCGCTACAGAAGTTCCCAAGTGAGGGAAAAGTGAGCGCTCATACTGCTCTATAAAATCTTTCTTCACAGACTCCCTTTCGTCTTGAAGGTGAGAAATCATTAGGGATAAAACTAGTTCTTGTTGCCAAGCCATGAAGGAGATTAAGAAAGAAAGGAGATCGATGGAAGTAAGATTACTGTGAGCGACAAGTAAAAGTTACGACTTATATAAAGGAAGGAGCTAGCATAACTTAGAAGCCAACGGTAACTTGCCACTGAAGTTTTACCGTCTTTCCATGATTTGGGTTTGACACATTTTTCTATAGAAGGCATTAAGAATTTTGAGATGAAGAGATAAAAGAAGCTTGTAGGCTAAGTCACCTACTTTCATTGAATTCAGATATAAGGCTCACAATATCTGGGGGATAACTTCATATACTCCCCAAGAGATAAAGAACTTCTTTTGGGCCGTACTCGAATGAAGACCAAAACCTTGATATCCAAAACATCGATTCTCACTTCTGAACTCATTGTTCTGAATCCTTAAAACAGGTGGGACTCTTGAGAAGTATTCTAGGAAAAGGGTCTTCCTTTGTTAAACAGAACTTTCTTTTATTTTAGAGAGGGAATAATTATAAGATCAGAAAGGGAGATTCTTACTCCTGTATGCCTCGAAGGCTGGGGAGGAATCTTACATTCTACCCCACTTAAAAAAGTGTGAGATGTCCTCATCTCGCCAAGTAGAGGACAACTCTTTTTCTTAAGATCCAATTTATTCTAGGGTTCCTTATATTCTGGTCTACCCAACAGAATACGGGGATAAATATCCCTTATATAGAACTCATCATTAAATAAATTCATTTCAGATCATATCATTCATATCTTTAACACGATAATGGTCCATCAGATCGAAATTTTTTCTTTCTGAACATTCCTCCACGGGAATTTCAGTCAAGCAAGTTTTCAATTTGTCATCCCTTAACTTGATATACCGAGTCAAGTGTTAACAGTAGTACTTTGACAGCACAATCCACTAATCTCATAGTGATTTGTTGAAATCATTATCATCATTTATCATTACAGGGACTCGTCCCATTCATCCTCATTGCGGTTTTGCTCAAGTTATTATATTTCAACTAAATTTCAAAAATCATCATTTTTCAATCAGAATCCCAATCAATTCATCAGTTCCCAAACAGAATTAAAAATCATATCAACCACATTCAAATTCATCATCTGGATAGCATTAACGCTTATAATTTCAAGTCTTAGATTTACTCGTATATACTGTCAATAAAGAGCTGCAGTTATACTCTCGGTATATACGGATAGTCACGGCCCTTGGAATTATAAGGTAAATACCATCATGTCTAGGCCTCAAGCAAGCCAAGGATTCTATATAATTGCGGTACTTCCATCTGAAGACCCAATTACCAAATTACGAATTTCAATTTGAATATCAAATTGTATGAATTATATCACACAATTACAACCTTTTTGTGTTTCTTGATAAATTTCTGACCTATTTGTCTTCTCAATTGATCTTTATTAACCAAATGCTCTGATACCAACTGTGAGATCCCCCTGTTCCCACCGAGCAACGGATTCGGGTACTAGCAGCGGAAGTAGCACTTCTCGCACGGGACAGGGGTCCCACATTCGGGGCCTCGTCCACGGATATCCGGACAAGAGACTAATCCGTCGGTTTTTCCAAAACCGAACCCGGAAAAAACTTCCCTTACCCGGAAAGCACGGGCGATTCCACCAGGATAATTTTTTACTTTAACGTAGTCAAGATCATTACTGATCACGCTGATCCAACTGCACCTATAAAGATACTCGGTCAGATCAAGGAAGAAACTTGCACTTGGATCATTGGGATCAACGCTTTTTTCCCCATCAAGAGGCACAGCCGTTGATTCCTATCCATAGAACAATTACTATCCGGGACTTACTTCATCTATCGTAATAACAGAAATTGAGTCTCGGTTTACGGATCCATCAGTCCAGCCTAACCCCATCCGATCCCATGGGTTAGCCAACCGCCCAACCACTGTAGTGATGGGATCCAATTTGGAATTTGGTTAGGTTTTGTCCCGGGTACCAAGGAAAAGAGTTCCAAGGCCCCCTAGCCGGAATTTCATGCAAACATAAAACTAGCCACACCACTTACACACCCAATATGAAAATTGCCTTTTTCTTAGCATCAGCTAACTTTAAAACAATCCTTTAATGAAACCATAGTACCACTGATCACAATCTCCCAATTTATCCAGTTGATTCATAATTTCCCATCATTCCTTCATCAGAGTATCTATGGCATCATTGGCAACTAGAACGCTCACCACCTGTCCACACAGAGGCCGTTTCCATAGTTCCTAGCCCATAATACTCGGCAATATAATCACTTATCAAGATGGACTCTCGTTGAAGATCAGCAAGATCAACCAACAGATCCATATAAAAGAGCCATGGACTCATCCATTGAGGACCAGCAAGGTCAGTCAACCAGATCCATGCCCGGTTTCACAAAACAACTCTTACTCCTTGTTCCAATATCTTCCTCGACGCACGCGTGGGTATCCTGGGCGACCCAGAGCCCGAGCACCGTATGGTCAGCACCCTCTAGGATCCTTCGCAGGTGACCTAGCGCTTCACTCATAGGCCGCTTCCTTGGTCCCTCATCCACCGTACCGGAAGCTCACCATTTTAATCGAACCGAGGCTGGTCAAGACCTCGGTCGACCTTGCTACGCGAGACGTCCTCCATTGACTCTCCGTCAGCAGTTGCAACTTTATCAGTTAGGTCTCCACGACCTTAATCACAAGACGATCAAAATGCTTTCCCAGCATTCTTGACATAAAACAGCCATTTACAAACAGCATTTACAAACAATTTACAAATACAATTTCTATATTAACTCTCATTTTTCCACATTTCCCTCATTAATCCACATTACTTATTCCACATTCCATTTATATGTGTACTCATCCAATCACATCATTTTCCATCTCTTCACTTCAGATTCCTTCACATCACATATCATATATTCACATCCATATCCACATCCATATCCACATCCATACATCCACATCCACATCCACATTCACATCCATACATCCACATCCACATCCACATCCACATCCACATCCACATTCACATCCATACATCCATATCCACATCCACATCCACATCTACATTCATACATCCATACCTCCTTATCCACATCCATACATCCACATCCACATTCACATCCATACATCCACATCCACATCCACATCCACATTCACATCCATACATCCACATCTACATGCTTACCTCCATTTTCACATCCTCATTTATACATCCACATCCCATATCCACATTCATACATACACATCCACATCCACATTCACATCCATACATCCACATCTACATGCTTACCTCCATTTTCACATCCTCATTTATACATCCACATTCATACATACACATCCATACATCCACATCCACATGCATACATCTACTATCCACATCCACATACATACATCTACTATCACGTCCTCATTCATACATCCACATCCACATACATACATACATCCACATCCACATTCCCATTCACATCTATACATCCACATCTACATCCACATACATACATACATCCACATCCACATTCCACATTCACATCTATACAGCCACATCTACATCCACATTCACATCTATACATCCACATCTACATCCACATTCACATACATCCACATCCACCTTCCCATTCACATCTATACATCCACATACATACATACATCCACATCCACATTCCACATTCACATCTATACAGCCACATCTACATCCACATTCACATTCATACATATACATCTACATGTATACATCCACATCACATTCATACAACCATATTACATCCATTCTCGTCCTAACACATCCCATATGCATCTTAACACATCCTAACTCATCTTAACACATTCTATCACATCTCATACACATCTTATCACATCTTTTTACATCTCATACACCTCTTATCACATCCTATCACTTTTCATACGTATCTTATCAAATCTTATCACATCTCATACACATCTTATCACATCTCATACACATCTTATCACATCTTTTTACATCTCATACACCTCTTATCACCTCCTATCACTTTCCATACGCATCTTATCAAATCTTATCACATCTCATACACCTCTTATCACATTTCATATCTTTTTTTTTAGAAAGAGAATTCTTATATTTGATATAAGATTTCTCTACACATTTATTTATGTATAAATTCCATTTAAGGAGACTAACACTTTCGAAATTAAAATCAATCTTTCATGTATCTTCTTATGCATAAATTCAATTTGGTAGGAAATTACACTTTTAGAATAAAAGAATTTCTCTTATGCATCTAAGTTATGCATAAAATCCATTTATGAGGAAAATCACACTTTTAGTATAAAAAGAATATCTTTTATGCATACCTATATGCATGAAATCCAATATGATAAAAGTAACACTCTTACAATAAAATAATCAACTTTTATGCATACCTCTATGCATGAAATTCAATTATGATAAAAGTCACACTTTTATAATAAAATAATCAACTTTTATGCATACCTCTATGCATGAAATCCAATATGATAAAAGTAACACTTTTGATATAAAAAATTTTCCTTTATGCATACTTCTATGCATGAAAATTAAAAATGATAAAAGTATCACTTTTGATATAAAAATTTTCCTTTATGCATACTTCTATGCATGAAAAATTAAAAAATGATAAAAGTAACACTTTTGATATAATTTTTTTTTTCCTTTATGCATACTTCTATGCATGAAAATTAAAAATGATAAAAGTAACACTTTTGATAAAAAAAAAATTATCCTTTATGCATGATATTAAAATTCAATTTCTCCATGATTATAATGAAATTCTTTCAATTAATCTAGGATGATAATTCCTAGAATATGGTAGGAAGTCCTCTTTTTATGCTTTGAATGAAATTATTTTATGCATAATTTTTATAAAAATTTTGCCATAGCTCCGCTGCTATGACTGATAAATCTCAATTTTTCTAAGGGATAAAGCTTATCATTAAGGAAATAATTAAAATGATCTCTAATTGGATCATTAATCTATAGTGGATTGAATCATCAATATGCATAAACTAAAAGCATAGAAAAAAGCCATTAAATTGGCCTCAAGCATAGCTTAATCTTGGGTTAAGGAAAAGCTTGATTTGGATTGAGAACGGGTCATGAGTATGACCATTTCTTGAGTGAGAGAGAGAATTTACATAAAAATCATTAGAATTTAAACATAAATGAAAATTAACTTCAATAGCATTTATTAACTTATGTAACTCTTCACTACTATTCAAACTTCAATAGTATTTAAAAAAAAACCATACCAATTAAACTTCTCAAGCTTGAGAGGGGTTGAGAAGAGAGAAACATTGAGAAATTATAGAAAGATCAATATTCACTAATTACCTTACAACTTGCTTGATTCTTTGTTCACGGTAGAGGCCCCCAACCAATCAATTGGTTAAGTATGTTGATGGAGCCACTAATGGGGATTGAAGAAAGAGGGAAGCTCCAAAAACTAGTGAATTATTAAATGAATTCACAGTTCTTGGCTTAGGTGGAGTAGAGTAACGATGCATAAACACTAACTATTTTTCAACAAGGGGGAGGCTTCTATTTATAGGAAAAATTGAGCTCCTAACCAAACAAACTGATTCTAGAATTTTCTAAATCAGTTTGGTCAATATTTGACCATTTTTAGGTCAGTTAAGCTAACTTTTTGGAACTAGACTTGAATGAGGAGAGAGGAGAGATGAAATATCTCAATTTTTATGAGTTTAAAACTCATTCAAGCATGTGAAATATGCACCTCCTTTAAAGAACTCCCCTTCCTTACATATGTGTCATGATGGAATCATTTTAATATTGCTCATAGTTTTTTTTTTACTAATAAACCTTGTACATTTTCAACTCTTCATCTTATGTGAAATATGCACCTCCTTTAAAGAATTCCCCTTCCTTACATATGTGTCATAATGGCATCATTTTAATATTGCTCATAGTTTTTTACTAATAAACCTTGTACATTTTCAACTCTTCATCTTATGTGAGCATTTACTCATTTTTGGATACCCAAAATATCTCATATTTTTAATATTGCTCATAGTTTTTTACTAATAAACCTTGTACATTTTCAACTCTTCACCTTATGTGAGCATTTACTCATTTTTGGGTATCTTCTTTTTACAAATTTGGATTTATCTCTTCCCTACACATGGATTGATGCTATTGGCCCATAGGAACCTTAATTGGACCATAGTCTAAAGATTTCTGAAAATCTAGACCCTTAGACTAAGGTTCTTTATACCTATTTCCAATTAATTCCAATTGCACATTGGAAAATTCTTTTTGAATTTCTATTTCAGGGGAACTCATCTGAATTATAAGAGATATTTTTCTATCCAAAAATATTCAAAATCTGAATATTCTCTCTCTAGAATATTTTTCTCTCTCTAGGCTAAAACAGATAGAAACAAGATCTTTATATTTCTGAAGAGGGTTGATTACAGGGGAAGATACTAGACATCAAAAAGGGGTTGGGGGAGGAATCTTACATACTTAGTCATGTGGTTTCTGAAAATGGGATTGAGGAAATTCCTACAAAAGTGGAATCTTTGCTCTTCTCAGAATGTGAAGTAGTTTCGACATTTACTCATAAGGTAAGATACCTTAGCAGATTCATCTTTCTTTTATCTCAGGCTTTATATCCATTGCAACATGCATCGCAAAGGGATCCCTTTATGTGGCAAGACAAGGAGGAAGAGGCCTTTATGCAAGTTAAAGAGATTCCGAGCACTTTGCTAGTGGTCATGCCCCCTGACTGGAGTAGAGAATTGTTTATGAACCCTAGTGGTCATGCCCCCTGACTGGATGATCTGGGTGATCAACTGAACCTTGATAAATGCCATTTGTCTCAAGCCAAGGTAACTCTACTTATTCATGTGGTTTCTGAAAATGGGATTGAGGAAATTCCTACAAAAGTGGAATCTTTGCTCTTATTGGAGGCACCTCAGAATGTGAAGCAGTTCTGACATTTACTCATAAGGTAAGATACCTTAGCAAATTCATCTTTCTTTTATCTCAGTCTTTATATCCATTGCAACATGCATCGCAAAGGGATCCCTTTATGTGGCAAGACAAGGAGGAAGAGGCCTTTATGCAAGTTAAAGAGATCCTGAGCACTTTGCTAGTGGTCATGCCCCCTGACTGGAGTAGAGAATTGTTTGTGAACCCTAGTTGTCATGCCCCCTAACTAGATGATCTGGGTGATCAACTGAACCTTGATAAATGCCATTTGTCTCAAGCCAAGGTAACTCTACTTATTCATGTGGTTTTTGAAAACGGGATTGAGGAAATTCCTACAAAAGTGGAAGCTTTGCTCTTATTGGAGGCACCTCAGAATGTGAAGCAGTTCTGACATTTACTCATAGGGTAAGATACCTTAGCAGATTCATCTTTCTTTTATCTCAGGCTTTATATCCATTGCAACATGCATCGCAAAGGGATCCCTTTATGTGGCAAGACAAGGAGGAAGAGGGTTAAAGAGATCCTGACCACTTTTGCTAGTGGTCATGCCCCCTGACTAGAGTAGAGAATTGTTTGTGAACCCTAGTGTGGGTGAGGATGCTATAGGTGCGATACTATTACATCACAGAAAGAAACATTCCTATATGTAGCCTGTATATTTTATTAGCAGAACAAAGACACTAGGAAAAAGTACATATTCTGAAGCAGATCTAGTGATGGTGGCTGTAGTGTTTGCTTCTTTAAGGAAATTCACATCTTATCTACTCCCAAATCCTATCACTATACTCACCCATTACTCTCTTCCTCATTTGATTCAGTCTAACATTCCTTCCAAGAGATTATCTAAGTGGTTGATTGAGCTGCAAGAGTTTCAATTCACTTGTATGGTGAAAGATAGCACAAGAGCTACACTAGATAATATTCTGACATACAGACAGAATTGTGTGGTGTTGTTCAGGAAGAGACAATGACAAAGAAGAAGGCACCCAAGTGGAAGGACCTTGAACTAGGATTGCCAAATGATTTCACTCTGTTTTTTAATGGGGCTCATGAGTGGCCAATGGAGGTATAGTCTTGTTGGATCCTGAAGCAAGATTTCCATATGCTTTCACTTGTTCTTTGATGGGGATTTTAAGAGAAGCTCAGGAGTTGCCAATGAAGGTATAGTCTTGTTAGATCCAGAAGGTAAAGTAGTATTGCAATACAGGATTAAATTGCAAGTACAAACAAGCAATGAAGCTAAGTATGCTACCTTAGAGTATGGACTTCAGCAGTGTATTAAGAAAGTAATCAGCAGGCTTGTCATCAATGGAGATAGCTTATTGGTCATCAGCAGGGCAACTTCAAGTTGTCTGCCAAGAACCCCAAGTTGAAAGAATGGTGTTTTCAAATAACAAGGATGTTGCAAATATTTTAGAGGTACAAATTTAACATGTGAAGAGGGAGCTAAACCAGGCTGCAAATGCACTAGCAAAAGGGGGGTTAGGCAAGGATCTCGACATATATGCCATCACTGTAGCCCGTCCCAACTATGTTCCTGCATATCACACATAGGTTCTCTACCTTACTATCCACAGAGTAATGAGCTGGTAGAGAGATTCAATGGAGAGTTGTGCATCATGCTAACCAAGTGTCTAGAAGAGAATCCCAAACAGTGGGATTTACATGTGTCCTCAACTCTGTGGGCTTACAAGAAAGCTGTCAGGTCGACTATTGAGTTTTCACCTTACCACCTGGTCTTTAGGAAAGAGGCCCTGAAGTTGAAATTCTCAGTTTGCATTTTCTTCTAAAACACCAAGAAAGGGGCTTAGATGAGTATGAAGAGAGATTTCTAGATCTTTAGGAGCTACAGTTGGCTAGAGAGGAAGATTTGGACCACAATATTCAGTTAAGCAATAGGAGAGCTGAGCTTTTCAATCAGATAGTTAAGGACAAAGGTATCAAAGAAGGAGAGCTGGTGCTCAGATACAATAACAAATTAGACACTACAAGGAAAAGCGACCATAGCCGCGTTTATAGATGCATTTTGACAACGTGCTTTAAAATGTTACGGGCGCTTCTATAATCGCATCTAAAATCATGTCTATACAGACACACGTCTATATGCACGTCTACAAATGCGTCTATACTAATATAAACACGCATATAGATGCATATATAGACGCGCATATAGATGCATAAATAGACACCTTTATAGCCTCTGTTATAAACGTGCTTTGGAATTTAAAAAATTTCCAGAGAGCTGTCTGTGTAGATGTACAACTGCATTTTCTACACATGCAACTACATTTTCTGCACATGCAACTCTCTGGTTTAAGGTTTTGCTTACTTGTACATAGACGAGTCAAGACCAGCAAAGATATTAATATAAAAACTTAAATTAAAGATAGATATGCATAAAAAGATTTGTAAACGCACTTTGAATATTGATTAAAGAAGATGAGAAATTACATTTTATATCCTAAAATTCCTCCATACATGATCGTAGCCACATAAGGCTTGAATAAAAACATAGACACATAAAGAAGATGAAAATTTTCATCTTATATCCAAGAAATTGTCCATACATGATGGTAGCCACATGAGGCTTGAAAAAGAAACATAATTGCATAAACCAAAACTATACATGAAGAAAAACTACAAGGAAAAGGAGTTATCACTCTCCGAGTCATCTTGTCCTCCTTCTTTTCCACCTTGTGCCTACACAAAGTGAAGATATATATAAATAAAAATAGAAAGTATTATAAAGATTGAAACATGTTTTGTAAATAAAAATAAAAATTATTACTTGCATTGGTGTTCTCCTTGCTCAATTATATTGTTCGTCGGAGATGATCTCTTCATCGTGAAGCTAATCCCATGTATCTCCTCTACTGTGGTGGCAATGATGGTAGCCAGTGCTGCGGTAGAATCTCTACCCACAATGTCACGCTACATGACAAGACAAACATTATAACACAACTCAAATAGAGAGAATACAAAGAAAGTACATGAAGTTGCACTATACATACAAACTTGGCCTCCCATGATGCACGACCTCCAGATCCAAAGTGCCACGATCCATATCGCTCCATTTGTATTCGCCGCGCTTCTCTTTGTTGCTGGTTCACTACTCCTTCTAGGAGCTCCTTCTTCGCTTTCTTCCACTCGCCCCTATGAGCAGTAGATGGCTTGCCATGTCCATTTTGATCGGCATCTATTCGAACTTTCTCCTCCTTTGCATGTCTCCTTACTAGAGACCTCCTATTCTTAAGTACGTCTTTGATTTTGTGTTGCGCCGATCTATTGTTAAAACCTTTGGTTTGAGGATTAAGATACTTCTTGTGGATAGCTTTAATGCAATCATCCACTAGGCTCTCCCTTTGCTGCTTAAAATGTATAAAGCAGTCTTTATAGTGTGCAAAAACTACTTGGTGCAAGTAGTTTACCACCTCCTTCCCACGAGAGTCATCAACTATGCTGCCCACATCTGTGATATCATAATATGATATATCACCATGATATGGTGGTGACTCTAAAGAACTATCCCCACCCCCAAAGCATTGCTCTAGGCATCCTCTATCTCCTCTACCTCCACTCTTAGTTCTAGTGCGGCGTGAGGTACGGCCGCCACTATCTCCACGACTACCCTCCCTACGATGACGACTGCCACTCTCATGAGAGCCATGATGACTGTAAGGTGTCAAATCTCCTGAAGGTGCAGGTGTAGGAGATGCTATAGCACTAACTGGGGATGATGGATAAGGGGTGAATGTAAAGGCAGGTGAAGTGCCTAGCAAGGGTAAAGTGCCTAGCAAGGGTAAAGTGCCTAGCAAGGGACTTTGTCGGGCTATGGGCGACGAACCTGATGGTAAAGGGGTGCCCGCTGCATAAGCTGCCAACTGCACCTTCAAGAGATTTGACTGTAAGGTGTCAAATCTCCTGAAGGTGCAGGTGTAGGAGATGTTGTAGCACTAACTGGGGATGATGGATAAGGGGTGAATGTAAAGGCGGGTGAAGTGCCTAGCAAGGGTAAAGTGCCTGTCAAGGGACTCTGTTGGGCTGCGGTGGGCGGCGAACCCTGTTGCATAGGCTGCCAATTGCTCGGGGATGGGAGTATAGCCAAAGATGCCCTCTACCTCCCTAGGAAATCATTGTGTGAGACTCGATGAGAGCCTCAACCTATGGGTCTGTGGGACAAGAGGACAAGGACCCAGGCCACATCTATACAAACAAAGAAAATACTAAAAAAATATTATGAAATGAAGACTTCTCGGCTCTTTAAGTCAATTGACCCTGGGAATCATCTCATTATTCAAAACACAAAAAATAAACAAATATTAAGAAAGCATGTAAGCCATTATACAAGCCGGGAATCATCTCATTCCTGGCACTATGCATTATGCAAGCTGTTACGCAAGCCTTGCATAAAGCATTATGCATTAGGCCTTATGCATAAAGCACTATGCATAAGGCCTTAAGCATGAGGCCTTAAGCATAAAGCTATGCATGAGACCTTATGCATAAATCTACGCATGAGGCCTTAAAGCTATGCATGAGACCTTATGCATAAAGCTATGCATGAGGCCTTAAGCATGAGGCTTGTGCATAAAACTATGAATGAGGCTTATGCATAAGGCCTTAAGCATAAAACTATGCATGAGACCTTATGCATAAATCTATGCATGAGGCCTTAAGCATGACACTTTAAGCATAAAACTATGCATGAGGCCTTATGCATAAAGCTTATGCATGAGGCTTATGCATAAAGCACTATGCATAAGGCCTTAAGCAAGCATGAGGCCTTATGCATATAGCACTATGCATAAGACCTTAAGTATGCATGATCATTATGCATAAAGCTTATGCATAAACCTACAAAACAAATCCCCAGCACCCAAGGGTGCAATAATAATAGAGAAAAGAGAGAAAAGATATGAAATCACTTACCTCTTTTTTGTGATGTTGAAAGAGAGGATTAGAGGACCTTCCAAACCAACAAAAGGGTAAGCAAAAGGGTGAGCAAAAGATTAGTAAAGCTTATTCACAAAGCAATGCATGAGGCATTATGTTTAAAGTACTATGCATAAGCTTAAAGTACTATGCCTTAAGCATAAAGCATAAAGCTTATACATAAGGCTTATGCATAAAGCTTATGCATGAGGCCTTATGTATAAAGCTATGAATGAGGCCTTATGCATGAGAGCTTATGCATAAAGCTTATGCATGAGGCCTTATGCATAAGGCTTATGCATAAAGCTTATGCATAAGGCTTATGCGCAAACCTATAAAACAAATCCCCAGTACCCAAGGGTGCAATAATAATAGAGGAAAGAGAGGAAAGATATGAAAGCACTTACCTCTTTTTCATGATGTTGAAAGAGAGGATTAGAGAACCTACAAAACCAACAAAAGGGTGAGAAAAAGATTAGTAAAGCTTATGCATAAACCATAAAGCTTAAGCATAAAGCATAAAGCTTATGCATAAGGCTTATGCATAAAGCTTAAATCATAAGGCTTATGCATAAAGCATAAATCATAAAGCATAAAGCTTAAAGCATCATGCATAAGGCTTATGCATGAAGGAGAGTTTACCTTGGTACATACCTTGGTTGTGGTGATGAAGTAGATTTGCACCCTGGTGATGAAGCTTGAGAGGGTGAGAGAGGGTTAGAAGCTTGAGAAGGTGAGAGAGGATTAGAAATAGGGTGGGATGTTTTTCGGAAGAACTGTGTTTTGCCAAAATACTGGTGGCAAAACACTCTCGGGTTTAATTGTTTCGGTCTTTTTCACCAAAGTGCTTGTCTATTTGTGCGTCTATAAGCACGTCTGTATATGCGTCTAAAAGCGCATCTATACACGCATCTATTTTGCAAAGATGTGATTATAAACGCACTTTTAGATGCATGTACAGATGCACAAATAAATGCGAAACAAAAAAGTTTTTACACACTTAGAAAGATAAAAATTATTTATTTGTTTTTTAAATATGCAGGATGTCTTCATCAATCAATTCTTCTAGTGATGATGAGTCCCTTCGTGTTCAAAATCAAGATCGTTGGTTGCAACAAAAAATAAAATGTATGTGTGATTGTTGTCGAGGATGTATGCGTCAACAATGTAGCATTACAATGAATCACATTTCAATTTATGGAAAATGGGAACTGACAGGGTCAATGGTAAGTATACTTTGCTTATATTGTAAGAATTTAATTAAGAATTAGTATTCAATGGACACTCACATTGAAATACTCGTGTGTGTAGGATAATGCGCCGCACCCTTCTATGTTAACTCATAGGCGGCGTCAAGAGGCCAAGCGGCATAGAGAAATGGCAGAGGCTTCACAAAATGTAGAAGTGGTGGAGGATTGGAATGATGGAGATACAAGCCCACCACCCTTTCCTCATGAGATGGTGGAGGAAGAGGTTTTAGAAGATATGGTACATGCTCTATTTGCCAATGAGCATAGTGAAAATGAAAAAGCCATGGAAAATGATCACCTTTATAATGTGGGATCTACAAAGCATAGAGAGGATGCAAAGAGCTTGGCCACGAGAGGGACCAAATGGAAGACAATTATACCTCGAGCACCTTGGATATTGACAAAGATGGAGGAGAAGTTGGTGAAAGATGCCATTACTACATTCCGTACTCCAACAGGATGCATGAGGTGTTTAAAAGGTGCCTTCACAAAGACAAAGAAGAGAGGTGTTGAGCAATTATATGGCTTGAAGTCCCACGATTGGCACAAGATGCTTCAAGTAAGTGAAACATTGAAGTTGTACATATTTCCCTTGTTCAATCATGATGTATCTAATCATGGTATATAAATGTTTATACTTTATTCTTCCTACAAGCATTTCCAATCGTGCATCCCACAAAGTGCAAGGGACAATTTATAAGATGGGGGAGCTTGTGAGGTTTGTACCCTAAACCCTCATAGCCAATTTCTACACACATTTTTCTCAAAATGATTTATTTATTGTTTCGCATTGTAGATATGTGAGCTCAAAGGAAATTGATCCATGTACACTTGACTATGCAAGGGTCATGGTGGTGGAGGTGGTTTGTTTGGTGAAGGAGACATTCCCATGGTCAATTCTCACAAGCCAACTACATCTTATGGTTCATTTAATTGATCAGATTGTCATATGTGTGGCACTATGCATGCTCGATGGATGTTCTTTCTTAAGCGTTTCATGAAGACCTTGAAGGATTTTGTAAGGCAAAATGCAAAGCCAGAAGGTGGTATGGCTAAGGGTTGGTTGGTACAAGAATCACTTGTTTATATCTCAGAATACCTTGCCGAAGTGGATCCCTCTCTCCCTCACCTATGGAGCAATGAAGAAGACTTGA
The DNA here is from genome assembly GCF_041138505.1 of Cibotium barometz. Classification (NCBI taxonomy): domain Eukaryota; kingdom Viridiplantae; phylum Streptophyta; class Polypodiopsida; order Cyatheales; family Cibotiaceae; genus Cibotium; species Cibotium barometz. Next base: position 55,255,320 of record NC_141053.1, on the reverse strand, counting down.
GGATGACCTCTCATGTTCCTCAAGGAAAGGAAAAGACAAAAGTCATGGATACAGAGATGCATAGTAAGCTTAATACCTTTTGTGATGAGAAGATGGGTGGAAAAATATGAGGATGAAAAGGCAAGAAGACAAAGTGAAAGGTTGGTATTCCTAAGCGCCATGGACGTAGTGTGCCATACCCCAAGCACCTACAATCACTTCCCAAGGATCTTGATGTAGATTAGCTACATGAGGAGATGGAGAGAGTGGCACAAGACGAAAACATGCATATGACATTGGAGGAGTGGGAGTATGCCCGAGGATGCTTTAAAAAGGTAAACAAACTTGTGTTCTCAATCATATTTTAGTACGTTAAACTTGCAAAAATTTATTTTAAGGTATTTATAATTTTTTTTATCTTGGTATAGTGCACAATGTTTAATGCTTTGTGGTCAGAGAGTAAACATTTTTGCACACAAAGGATTGATGAGAAGAGGAACACCCAAGATTGTGGGGTAATTACAAGCTTTGAGGGAGCCAATAGAGCCATGGATAATTATTGTGGATTGATCCAAAATATCATTAAGCTTGACTTTCGAAGCTTCTTTGTATATATTTTGGATGTCAAGTGGTTTAAGGATGTGGTGGAAAGAGGTCCTAATGCAACAATCAAGCGTCAAGCAAGTGGCTTTGTGACCATTGACTCTACAAAGTTTTAGCAAGGAAAGGATGGGACTCGTGCTACCACAACATTGTGAAAAGGTACATATGATTATTGGTAATTACAATATATGCATTTACAGATAGTAGAGATGTAACTTTTTTATATGATGTACCTTTGTGCTTGAATAGGTTGTGTATCAAACAACCAATAATTGACGATAAGAGATGGTGGCATGTAATCCTAATCTCACCATGTTCAAGAGACATTTATAGTACATTCACCCACATTGAGCATATGGAGGAGCATGTCAACTCAACTATGGAGGGAGATAGCTTGGAAAACATTGATGATGATCATGTCATTCAAGATGATGATCGTGCTATTGGAGATGATGATATTGCCTCTCATAGTGATGATTCTAGTAGTGGGATGGATCTCTTTGTAGATTTGGATATAGGCATGGACATTGAGATAGATACTTTAGCAAGGGTTGACCTCATTGAAGATGAGGTTGAACTCTACTTCTTTCATTGTACTTTTATTATGGCTATGGTCTTGCTTTTGGTTGTTTGTTATTGGTGATTGATTGATTGAGATTACATGCATAGATTTATGCCTTTTTGAGATTACATATAGTGTGATATGTTGCTTTTCATGGCATTACTTAATCATTCGCCTTTGGACTGCTTTTCATGGAGGTTCAAGATTTTTTTTAAAGCTAATTCACTTTGATGAAAAGATGTGGGGATTGAATCATTGTCCTTTGGATTGCTTTTCATGGCATTACTTGATTTACCTGAGCCTTTGCATGTATCCATCCCTTTCACCACATTACTCGATTTATACCTATTTCTTTTCTCTTTCCTTAGCATATTTTTCCTTGCAAATATGCTTTCTAGAGATTCATTTGTATATAAATGCATCAAAAAATCATGCATATTATCAAAATCTTGTGCATATAGTTTAGCAAATGATATTTTTGGGGATTAAAGATTATGTTTTTCTTTACAAGGTCCACAATTGGAAATTGTTGTAGAGTGCATCTATAAGCGTGTCTACACTCGCATCTGATTTCAAAGTAACTAGCGCACTTATAGATGCAGTCATAACTTACACGTCTATCAGAGCATCTATACTCGTGTCTAATTTCAAAGAAACTACACACGCTTATAGACGTGTTTATAAATGCTAGTAAGGTGCAGCCGCGTAACTTAGGCATCTATAAGCCGTAACTTAGGCATCTATAAGCGTGTCTATTTCAAAAAGAAACTAGACGCTAGTATAGGTGCAGCCGTAACTTAGGCATCTATAAGCATGTCTATTTCAAAAAGGAACTAGACGCGCTTATAGATGCATTTATAGACGCGAGTATAGATGCCCCCATAACTTGCAAGTCTATGCAGCGCATCTATGCTTGCTTTATGTTGTAGTGAGACAGCACCTTCTAGACCAAGTTCCAAATCAAGTGGGAAGGTCTCGTCAAGGTTATGCATATATATGAAAATGGTACTTATCAGCTTGTCGATTTGGATGATTAGCTCCATTCAAAAAGAAGAGTCAATGGTTACAATCTAAAGCCATATTGGTGCAAAATTATGACAATTCAAAAAGATTCAGAGACATTGGATACAAGCCTTCTTGCTAATGCAGTTGCTCCAGTTGAACATCGAGAAGCTTGTTGGGACTTGGATGCACTTTTTGTTGAGGATTGTTTCAATGAGCCAACAACATTTGGTTAAGCATAAAAGCTATTCTAACCAATGGGGGGTCTTGCAAACTATGATAGGATTTTTGTGGCCCAAGGTGTATGCCCAATGGAGGTGTCCACCCCAACCCCAAGAAAAAGAAAAAACACATTGGGTATGATTTACGAACCTTAGAATATAGGAGATTGTTGCATGGTCACCTGCGCATTAGTAAACTGGTCCTTATCAACTGCTATTAAGTGGATGGAGAACTATTGCATGGAGAGTAGCCGACTAGTTTGGGTAGAACAGTTGAGGTGTGCGTGGAGAGAGAGAGAGAGAGCACATTGTGTGAAGAGGCACAGGAGAGGAAGTTTTGGTGTGTGAGAGGTTTGTTTTGAAGAAGAGAGTGGCGAGAGAATCAAGTTCTTTTGGAATTTTTCTGTGTAACGTGTTGAAATCAATTGTTTTGTTTTTTAGAAGAAGGCAACATGGGGACTGCTAGAGGAGACTTGAATCTTTTCAGAGCAAGCATTACAAGGGTGATAGGAGTTTTGTTTGGAAGGTGGTTTCCAAGAACCTCTAAAGTTGCATCACTATTGGAACTTGGACTAGATCAAGGATTGCTCAAAACAATTCCCAGTTTTATTTGATGGTTGAAGCCTGCAAGTTGTTGCCTGCAGTTCTTATTGTTATTATTGATCTTGATAGAGTTGAGCATATAAGATTGGTTTCTATTGAGGTTAATTGTGTAGGGTTCCCTTGATTTTCTTACTGTTTTCTCTCATCTATTCAATCCCCAATTCTCCGGGTTCATTGAGAGTGGGACATATATATATATATATATATATATTCACAAAATGTCATGTTGTGTGTGGAATTGAAGAGTTCTCTTGTTTTGGTTCTATCAGTGTTCTTTGGATAGAGTTCTATTGAAGGACAAGATTTGACTAAAGAGCTGACCTCGGTTGAGTCTGAGCTGAGTCAATTAGTTTGAGTAAGAGTTAGCCATAGTCAAGTGAGGATAGTCAAGTGAGGACCAGATATAATTAGTTGATGGTGTAGGGACCTTGTTTTGTCTTGTTTGAGTTTAGGAGAAGTGATCCTAAGTCCCAACTGACTGTTGGAGGTCTGTTAGAGGTCAGTTTTCATCAGCAGTCAAAAAGCTTTGTGGTATGACAGGGTTTTTATGGTAGCTGTGAGCTAGCTGTTGTCAGTTAAGTGTTATAGGGTTGGTGGTTCCTGGCTTGGTTTGGGTTTTTTGAGGGTCTAGAAGTGCCAGCTTATGTAGAGGAGAGGATGCTTGCTTTAGCTGTATCAATTTAGTTGGTTCGTCGAGGACTGTCAATTTGGAGAGGCAGTCGGGTGATAGCTATAGTCAACAAGCTATCTATGATGTGATATCCCTTCAAGATTAGTGTAGCTTAAAGGCTTGCAGGAGACAGAAGACATTTGGAGAAAGTTTATGTCTCAGTTGAGGGTTCTACATCAGTCGATTCAGTCGATTCTGCATCAAACTTCTAAGATAGTTCCCACGTGAAGGTCAGAGGAAGGTCGAAAGAGGGTCGATGTAGGATGTCCAGGAAGAACCTAGGATTGTGTATGTAAGATCAGCTAAAGCTAGAGGACAATAGAGGATCTTGGAAGATGATTTTCTAGTTGGGGACAAGTGGAGGATTTTGGAGGCAGAATCAGACAATTTTGTGGTCGTTGTGCGAGTGTTTTTGGTCAACTGGGCAACATCTAAGGTCAATAGAGGTTCTTAAGTGAATGATAAATGCTCTTAGATATCAGAGCTGACCTAGAAGGACAGCTAAAAGAGGCAACTAGGCCAGACAGGGTGGTTGGGGGGAGTTCAGGTGTGTTCAATTGTATCAAATAAGGATTAGGGAATGTCAATTGGGTGTATTGGGGCCTTCTTTTGGTGTTTGTGTTGGGTTACGGTGATGGTGGTAGTTTCCTCCTCACGGTGGTGTGCTTTGGATGGGGCTATGGAGGCAGGTTCTCACGGACACATCAGCGGCATACTAACCATAATCTCACCAACCATGCTAGTGGCATAAGTGTGGAAGCTATCACCCAGGCGCATCATCAATGTTTGCAGCACTAGTTGATCTCAATATCTCAATACCACCCTAGGCAATCTGAGTGAGTTTTATATAGCCTCCATCATCAACCTCAATACTACCCTCTTGCCACATGAAATGCCTTGGTTCTCAGGCATAGGTTGACATGGCTTGAAAGCATCAAAGGAAATTCATTTCCCATAGTGGTAAGTCTCTGAAGAAGTTAAGTAATCCTACCTTCTATAGGAGCATGTTGGCGTTTGCATCCTCAAGTACTAACCTTTGGCAAATCTAGGGGGGATGACACCATTGCATAATAAGCCATGTCTTTATGGCCAACTTTAACATGGTAATTTAGAATTTAGCCATTCACCCATTCTAATTCTTTGGATGTGAAATAGCCTACTCTTCATATGGTGATTTGGTAGAGATTTTATGGAGGAATGTCTTCTTTTGGTGTGGTAGTTTGTTTTTTGGTAGGTTGTGTTTTTTGGCTGAACCCTTAGTGCCCTCATTTTTCTTTTACGGTGGGCTAATGCAACTCTTAGAAGAAAAAGGCCTCTTTTCCTGGTAAGAATTATATAAGGGCTTTTAGCCTTGGCTTATAGCTATGTGAACAATTTTGTGTAGAGTCTCTCCTATGAGGTGAGTATGGGGCTTACCCATTTTAACCTTGCAAATAGCAATCATTGGAAAAAATTTAGACTCCAAAAAGAGCCCTCTAAGAAGGGATTCTTGCTTACTTGATTATAATGTCTATGCTTGTGTACGTTGATGGTGTGTATGCAATGGGTATGCCTGCTTGCTTGAGTTTGAGAGTGATTCAACATGATTATAGAAGAGGGTGGTTTAAGCTTCCTAGCTTTACCATTATCTTTTGGAAGGATTCCTTAGTTGATTAGCGAGTAGAGGAAAGGGCTTAAACAAGAGGGATTAACACACCTCTTGGTTTATTTAGCCTCTCCAAAGGGACTTCCATGATCCAAGATAATTGATCTAACCATTAGCACTATGATTCCTTTTGCTAGAGAGCAAGAAGGTTCTTGGCATGAGAAAATGTCACTATTTCTAGGGATCAAGCTAGTCTTGGAGGAGTTGAGAGAGTATAACTATTTTTTCTATTCAAAAACGTCCGATTTTTTTCCCTCTATCTTGCCCTTGGATGCAAATACCGGGTTAAATTATGATTAGAATAGGTTTTTGGTGCTAATGTTAACCCGGTTTACATTTTATGCTACCTTATTTAACTAACTTTTATCTCATAGGAGTGGTGGAATGAAGAGAAAGCTTTTACTCCTAGTGTGATTGACATAAGCTATCTCTCCATTTAGTGGATTTCATCATGACTACTATATGAGCAATAGCCTTAGATTAATTAGGACATTAGTGTACATTAGTTTTGTATTTTTCACCTAGATTAGCTTAATCAAGACTATCTCTCCATTTGGTAGATTTCATCATGACTATAAGCAATAGCCTTAGATTAATTAGGACATTAGTGTACATTAGTATTTTTATATTTTTTACTTAGATTAGCTTAATCAAAGTATTAATCTTAGTAAGTGCTATTTTTTGTTAAATTGAGTTGATAAGGGTTACTTAGCAACCCTATCATATCAAAAAACACTAAAACATTAAGAAAAATCCTAAAAATTAAAAAATATATAGAAAACTATGTAATCAATTCTCTAGAATTTTTGAATTGTTGAGTAGGATTCATATCATTATTGATACTACATCTAGATCGTTGGTCTGAGCCTCAAACTTTAGCATAAATCGTTGGTCTGAGCCTCAAACTTTAGCATAAATTATGGGGGTTGTTAAAGTATGAATCCTCTCTTGTAAGAGAAAATAAATTATGGGGGTTGTTAAAGTATAAATCCTCTCTTGTAAGAGAAAATAAAACTAAGTAAGTCCCACGTAGTAACTGAAAAGGACATTGAAACTGACACCAACTTCCATATCTAATGCACTTTTTCCAATCGTGAATTCAGATCGCTAATTCAATTTATGTACTTAACAAAATCTCTACGACACCTCAATTGGTGACCCTCCCATATGAGGGTCACCTCAATCAGTGGTGGTGACCCTCGTACGATGGGACACCTTGATCGGTGAGATCCTCCCACTACTCATCACCCATGCTACACCTCAATCAACAACCTCACACACGTGTGACATCTTAGTCAATATCCTTGCATGTATCACCTAAATACACAATGACAATGTGATAAGATTCAAACAGGTAACATGGAAATATACTAGCATAATATCAACATGGAAAATATAACCGTAATACATAACACTAGTTTGGCTATGTAAATAACACTAACACATTAGTATTTTGTTAGTGAAATAATTCATGATACCAATAGGTTAGCATGGCACAAATACTTCTCGGGCATCCCTACTTAGCCATAGAGGGCGTTTGCTAACATCCCTATATGTTAGTAGACACCCTCTATGGCTAGTAAAATACTAGAGAAGTCATTATGCCATGCTAACTTATTGGTATCATGAGTGATTTCACTAATAAAATTCTAATGTGTTAGTGTTATTGGTATATGCGTAACATGGCCAAACTAGTGTTTATGTTTTGCGGGTAGTGTTTATATTTTGTGGGGGTGATAGTTTTGGTGTTGATACTATGCTAGTGTATTTTGATGTTATGTGTTTGTGCCCTATCACCTAACATAATTTGATTGTCATTGGTGATACTTGCAAGGATACCGATGCACCGATAGTGACAAAGGCTCTACTCCGAACAGTGACATAGTGGCACTAGTTATGGGAGCTCCCACACGACAAATACTCCTGGCTCCCCATGGAGTCCTCGATGCACAAGTTATGGCATCTGCCACACGACAAATACTCCTGGCTCCCCATGGAGTCCTCGAGATAGATGGCACGAGATGAGACACACTGCTGGTATGCGCAGCACTTGGTTCAGTATACATGGCAGACAGATGGAAGTACTCCCCCTTTTCAGTATAGCATCCTTTCATCTCAGTGGTACAGAGCTGAACAGGGTCATTAGGAACGACTGTTAGAATGGATACTCACGACATTGTTAGAATGGATACTCAGAGGACCTGGTGCTCACCCACCCACTCAGCCCTTGGGGACGAAGAATACCCTCTACAGAGATAATGGCTGGCGGGATTTCTGACGTATGCATGCACTCCATGGTTCCATGATGACAGCAACACATACGCAAGCACGCCGTGATTCATGATGTCTGCCAGCCGCGTGATGATTTATTACGTAAGCACCTGTGACGTGATTTTTGGCTGGCAAGCACACCACAACAGCGTAGGCACCGTGATCTCGGCGTGATTATTGATGCTGTGGCCCCAGCGACGATGACATAAACACCGTGATTTTGTCAGATGTGAACGTCGTGATCTGGCCAACTGTGGCTAGAGTGCCGTGATCCTGTCACACGCAGCAGCAACATGATCGGCCTGACGTGATCCTTGCCACCCACGCGGTTATGTATGGTTCTGAGTGACGTGCCTGGTGTGCCGCTACATCTCACAAGTGCAAGCCTAGGCTTCTCATTTGACATTACCATAGAGGCAATTCCTATGCTGACAAAAGTTCAAATGACCACAATGATTTCAGAGAGATGGAAGAGGTTTTCTGGTTGCATATGCGCAGTTATGAATTGGGTCAAGCTAAATTGATCAAGGCAACATGGAGTGTAACCTAGTTTCTAGGCTAAATATTTAACATAAGTCCTTAGAAATCAAGAGAGGGGTTCATGTTTCCCTCGGCTTTCAAAGGAATACAGGGCTAAGATGTCTCCGCTAGAAGTTTCCACTCATGCGACCACATCTGCTATTATGCATAGTGGTGCAAAGATTCCCTTCTAGGCCCACTTAGGCACCTAGAAAGATGCCACTCTCATGATCATCAAGAAACACTATTACTATGCATGAAGAGCACATTGAGTGCAAATTTGGCCAGGACGATGGTTGCATTGATGTGCCCGAGAGACCTGCCTCCATAGCCTGTCCGCAAAACACACCACCGTGAGGAGGGGATAACCACCAAGCACCACAACCCAACACAAACACCAACAGAAGGTACTACTCAACTGATGTCCCCTGAACACACAAACACCAACAGAAGGTACCAGTCTACTCAACTAATGTCCACAGCTGACATAGGCAAACACTTGAACACACCCCAGATGATTACTCCAGACGTCCTCCCAGGTCAGCTCTAACCTCCCTCAACTTGGATCTTCACTTACAAACTTTCAGATCTGCCCACAGCTGACACCCAGTTGACCACAAACACTCTCAGTAGACATAGGCAGATCAGATGTTGACTGTATACCTCCTTCCGAATGATGACGCTCACTTCCTTCCAAAATGTGTCCTCCAAGATCCTCTACTAGCCTCTAGCATCAGCTAACCTGAAATCCAACACCACCCTAGCACCTTTCTGAACACCTTGCTGACCCTCCGCCAACCTTCTTCTGACACCAACCTGACTGCTCTGACTAAACTAGACCCATCTAATAGAAACAAACTAAAATTGACTCAGAAATCCCCCTCAGTTAAATAAAGGCCCTTCTGTGTCCGCCCTAACACCTCCTAACCCTTGAACTCTTCAAATCTCACCGAGATTCAACTCCTTACACTCACATATGACAACAGCTGACAGTCTTCTGACTCTGGAATTCCTCTCCCTTCAACTCTCCCTGACTGCTGCTGCTGCTGACAGCTGACTATCAGACCTAAACCTTGAAGTTTCCCTTTCAACGCAAGAGACCAAAACCACTCCTAAACCCCCACAAGTAACTCCTTTGAGCCTCAGCTAATCCATGCTAACTCCCTTCTGACCTAACACAATCCTTAGCTGACACCTAGACCACTAGCAGTGCCCAACCTGTCAGACTGACCTCTGACTAGTTCTGATTGTCTACCCAGACTTCACAAGTGTTCAACAAAACAAGACCAATACTATAGCAACCTCAGTTGACCTCTCCTGATACACGATTGACCAAGCTTCCTCTGTCAAAACTTGTTGACTCAAACACAAGCTATCTGACCACACAGATCTGATTCAACACACGTCAGCTCTTCAATCACAATTGATTCTCTTCAACAAACTTTTTCAAAACAACACACCCTTAACCTAGGCATAAGATTTCATCAACCCAACACAATCAGACTTCTCTATGCATATATTAAACTGACCAAATCTCAACACCCCTAAGATTTGGGGATTGAACAGATAAGAAAGAACACTAAGAAACCAAGGGATTTCTACATAGTTATCCCCAACAAAACCCTGTGTTTCTTGATTCCACAAAACCAACAATAATAACAAAAGTTGTAGCTATAACCTGAAAACTTCCACCAATAGATATGGGAAAGGAATGTTGAGTAAGACTTGAGCTAGTCCAAGTTCCAACAGAGTTGCTATTTAGAGGTCCTAGGGAACCCACTTCCTACAAGACCCTCCATCAACTGTGCAACCTCTTCTCTGGGCAAACCTAATCTGCTCAAACAAAACCTATGTTTCCCCCTATCTCAGAGCTGTTTCCCCACCACAAAAAAAAAGCCTTGGCTCTCTCAGAACTCTCTTCTAGATTCTCTTCCCTATCCTCGCAACCATGCACTCTTTCTTCCCTCTTCTCCATTTTGTCAACTACACCCGACTCTACCTAACCATGTAGCAGTTGATAGCAACTAGTTTTTTGGTAGCGGGTGGCCATGCAACAACTCTTATTCTCCGATTTTATACCTACTTGGCGCTTATTCTTATTCCTGGGTGTGGGGGGTGGGGACACATCAATTGGGCACATATCTTGGGCATGAAAAAACCCATCATAGTTTTTAGAGCCCCCCCTTGGCTAGAGCATTTATGCTCAACCAATTATGATGTGTCAAAAAGCGTCTTCAAGACCCTCCATCAATTGTGCAACCTCTTCTCTAGGCAAACCTAATCTGCTCAAACAAAACCTATGTTGCCCCCTATCTCAGAGCTGTTTTACCACCACAAAAAAAAAAGCCTTGGCTCTCTTAGAACTCTCTTCTAGATTCTCTTCCCTATCCTCGCAACCATGCACTCTTTCTTCCCTCTTCTCTCATGCATCTTCTCCATTTTGTCAACTACCCCCGACTCTACCTAACCATGCAGCAGTTGGATAGCAACTAGTTTTTTGGTAGCGGGTGGCCATGCAACAACTCTTATTCTCCGATTCTATACCTACTTGGCGCTTATTCTTATTCCTGGGTCTGGGGGGTGGGGACACATCAATTGGGCACATATCTTGGGCATGAAAAAACCCATCATAGTTTTTAGAGCCCCCCCTTGGTTAGAGCATTTATGCTCAACCAATTATGATGTGGCAAAAAGCATCTTCAACACACCAACTCCAACTCCAACCATGATATGTTGCTTTAGAATGCTCCTCCACCTAGATCAAACATAAAATAAGGGTTCAAGTCCTACAACAATACCACACTCTCCACCCCTCCAGGATCCAATGGCTCATACACCTCATTGCTAGTAGATAGGTTCTAGTCCATGTGCACCTAAGCCCTCACAGCATGCAAGTGAACCTAGCTTTCTCCATCAAACCACATCATTGAAGGCATTAGGTTGCATGGTACATCATCCAAAAACCCATCGGCCAAATTGCTCTAGTCCAAAACACCATCCATAATTGGCAAAGGCACATCAAGCATTAATGGGAGCTCATCAAATCCCGAGGAATCTCTTCACCTCAAAACATTTTGATCTAGAATATCTGAGGAGTCTATAGAGGCATCCAACATATTATCAATATCTTCATAGATATCCTCTAAGAAGTCAAAAGCAAGATTATCGTGTGTGTCATTTTCCACAAACTCTTCAAGCATACCTTCCATTACAGTATCCTCACCATTCTCCAAGCCAATGGTATAAAAACCAGGGTTCCAAAACCCTTCCAATGCATTATCAAGAATAGCAATCAAGTCATCATCAACCTCTAGCGCATCCTCATGGATATACATTCCCACACACATACCTTGATGTGGCTCAGCAAGACTCAACACTTTATGAGCATCACCCAAATCATCTGACTCAACATCAAACACATTGTCAACACTTTGCCCTTGCTCCACTGTGATCTCGGGAGACTCCTCTAGCACTGCATCATCTAGTGGATTACATTTCATCTCCAAGCTATCATAAGCCTCCACTTTGTCTCCAAGTCTATAGTGGCTTGCATAACACTAAGAGGCTCTTCATGTCTATCCCTCATTCCAAAATCAATGTGTGCTGGTGATCTTGAGAAAATATAATTTACCATGTCCTCCATATACAACTATCAAGCATCATCTGGAAGTATGTCCAAATTCTCAACTATATCTTAGTGACCCCGGACACTTGTATCATCCTCCTCATAACATGTGGACAAACCCATGTATGTAGCCTTAAGATGCAACCTCTCCCTATCTTTCTCACCGAGCTCATGGGTGTCACCCCCTAATACATAATCTGACAACGTGACCTAGCTTCTCTTCTCCATGGGCATTTCTTCCTGCAAACCAATATAAAGCTCTTCTAGCCCTGCCTCTTCCCTACATCCTATTCCAAACCTAGATACATCATTATTGTTGTTGTTCCCACTTTCACCAAACAAGCCAATAGTGCTACAAAATTCCTCTTCGACACTCATATATCCATCTACAAACTGATTGTCACACCCAAATACCACACTAGCATCCCTCCCTTCCAAACATCTAGCACTTTCGAAATCTTCTTTCTTATCCCTAGGAAAAACTTCAAACATATCACTCATCTTGTCAAGACTCTCAGAATCACATTCAGTCACCATATCATTACCACTTGGGAACGATGACTCTAGAAGCCTCAGATCCAAAGCTTCCCACTGTATCATGCATATCCTCATATGTCTTACCAAAGTAGGAATCCATGCTATCTTCCTCAATGACCTCATCTTCTTCATCACTGCTGTGACTGAATCAACCTGCTCATCATGAAAGACCTCTCTCTTCTTTCAAAGACTTGGTTTCCCACCGAATTTCATAATGTATGGCCTTGGCATAACTATCATATCTATGTCTAACCACTCTTATCTGCCATACTAGCTCCAAAGCCTCCACAAAACACATAAACTGCAAGTGGTTGTGCACAATATCCATACTATCAAACAAATCAAGGTAAGCAAGCCAAGCATCCTCATACTGATCTGGAAATCAGCAATCAGCTCTCCATCATGCTGCTTGATGTTTGAAAGGTGTGTCTAAGCCTCTTTTCTCCCTCCATTTAGTGAAAACATGTGAAGCAAAGCCCTGGACAATAGCTTCCAGCTATTATGTACTTGATCTAACAAGGCAAAACACCAAAGAACCGTAGGACCTGTCAATCTGAGTGCAAGAAATATCCCTTGGGCTATATCATCTCTAACCCTTGCATGATTGCACTCCCTCCTAACATGGTGAACAAATGCATGAATATTCTCAAACCCATGTCCATGAAAAACGTGTGGCCTATCCATCAGTACAACCCTGCTCGTCGGTGTGAACAAAATGTAAACTGAAGGATGCTTCAAAGCCCTCCTCCATGGGGGCACCAAAACAATGATGTGTCTGGGATACCTGCCTCTATAGCCCATCCAAAACACACCACTGTGTGAGGAGGGGATAACCACCAAGCACCACAACCCAGCGCAAAAACTAACAGAAGGTACCAGTCTACTCAACTAATGTCCCCTGATCCACAACTGACATAGGCAGACACTTAAACACACCCCAAATGCTTCAAACTATACAATTGATTACTCCATACGTCATCCTGTATAGGTATATATTTTATCATATTTTTGATGAATTAATAATCATAGAGAAAAATGCTTAATTTAATTTTTGCAGGATTCGATTTAATGGAATGTGCAAATGTGCACAAGATTATCATATGTGCAAATGTGCACAAAGATATTTTATGTAACAAGGCCCATTAGCAACTACATTTGGGCAAAGGTTTTTATATGTACAAACCTTAGGAGATTTCTATGGTTAATAATATGTAGATCAATATCCCTAAAGTGGAAAAAAGCAAGCCCAATTTCTATGCACATCTATTCTTAGCTCCTTGGGCTATTTTTATGAATAAAATTCTCTAAATACTCAAGTCGTGGAAGTGGAGCTACACACTTGAGGGGGTAGATTGCACCCAATCTTGTCTTATGTGTGGTACTCTCTACTCTTTACTCTTTTACTCTTGATGGGTGGTGATGTTATTATAATTCTCTTGCCTTGTGTTATGCTATGTTATTTATTTTTTGATTAAATTCAAGTCTTTATTTCAATTATAATGTAATTTGTGAGATTTTTAAATTATTTTCTTCAAGAAGTACAAAAGGGTCCCGTGATAGTGGTATAAGAGCTTTGGTTTAATTTAATCATCTTGAAGCCGGTCAAAGACTTATGGACAAAGAGGTGAAAGTGATAAAGGCACAGTTGATTTTAGTAAATTTTTAATTTAATTTGAAGAAGAATATGTTTATGTTTATGTATGGTTGAAAGAAGGCTTGTCTTTAACCATTGGACAACTAATCCCCATCAATCTATTGCCCAAAGGGTAAAGCTAGGTGGAAAACCATTAGTGGGTTTCTTATTAAAACCACAAAACCACCTTTCTCAATGCTAATCCTCTTCATAATCTGTCTGTATGAATGAAATCAACAAATTGGGAAGTTGGTATTTCTTTATCTTTATGCTGCCCATAGCAAATTGTTTCTCCATTTTCCATAATTTTTATCTTCATAGCAAATTAAACAATCACATATGCTTGCGATATTTGTGTCCTTTTAACAATGTATCTCGTAGCAAACCTAGTCGGCACTGTCAAGTAGGTTACTATCCTCTATAACCTAGTAAATAATTTTTCCAATACTTCTATGTAAATTTTACCTTTTAAGAAAGTGATTCAAACACCTTCAGACAACTCTCTCTTGCGTTAAACCCCTTCTAGCGGATGTTGGTGCGTAGACTCCATTCTTTTATTTCCATCTTTACAATAATGATCATGCTTAAATAATTATGCATAGAATTTGAATTCATACTACTCTATGTTTTGTTTCTTATAAAGTTGTAATTTAATATAATCCTAGTTACGTTTGGAAGAATAATTAAATTTCAATCTGCTCGCATTGTTTCTCATTTTTCTCAATGTAGAACATCATTGCAATCGGATATATAAAAGGTACAACTCTCTTGTGCTTGGATTTTATGTTTATTATATTTTAAGTTTATTTCAACTTAAAATGTAAATTAATCTTTCATCATCTAGACATGTTTACTTAATCAAGATTGTTAGAATTGTTACTAGTTATTCACATTCATATTTGTGCTTAAACTTTTGATATATTATAAAATCAATTTTATCTACTCTTCATTTATAATCTCACACTCTCTAAAAGCTTTTCAACTCAAGGGTAGTATTTCTTGTCCGTAATCAAATTATCTGTTATAATGTAAAATTTTTCGTGGATTTTGTTTAACGACTCACGTACCTTTAAGTATCAAAATTCTTTTGATAAATAATTTCAATGACACAACAACGATGAAGGTATGTATATGTATATATTCACTTCATTTTATACAACTTTTTCATAATTATTTATATAATATTTTTCCAACCTAAGAACCTAATTAATAAACCATAGATTCAACATTAAGATTAGTTCAAGTCTAGTAACTTAAATAAAATTTCTAGATAGAGAAAACTTGTGTCAGGTTTTAAGTTTCAGAGAGAACTGGCCACTCCACCTCAAACTTCTATTCTGAAGGAAGTGATGTATGGAATCAATCTGGTGGTATGGGACATCATATTGGTTTCATATACTTACTCCAGACACATTTATGTCCTCTATCTTTTACCATCCTATGTGTGTATGTGCAACATGCCTATGTGGTATGGGACACTTAGACTCGTCTTACATACATTCATTTGATTGGTTCATTGCATATGCATTATGTGTAGATCTAGTCTTCCACACCAATCATGAAGCCATCCTTTCATGCGTTTATGCAACTGTATATCGGGGATGCCGATATATGGCATATTTGTGGGCCTCCACTATTTGTTTCAGTTGGTTCATATGGAGGGGGATTCCCGGGTTACTTACGCCTGGCAAACATGTGTGGCTATTGTTTAAATACTTATGGGTTGTCGATATCTCAAGACGACGTTGGAATTAATTGATGTGTTCAATTAATTGTTTAACTAACGTGGACAATGTCTGAGTATAGCTAGCGAGAAGTGCGAGGGTACCGATTGAGGTGCCGCACACTACATGAGATGTGTGAGGATACCGATTGAGGTGTCGTATGGCTTGTGGATTAAGCGGTGGTGTGAAGATCATGATCATTTTTTTTTTGTGAATCATGTATTAGACTTTTTGTGCATATTATTTTTAATTTAATAATCAGTGTGACGATCACCAATTTTGGTGTCGCACAAGTTTTCTTGTTGGTATTCCATGTCCATAAGAACCTCTGAGCCATGCCTTTGTGCCTCTAAGCCATGTTCGGACCTCTTAGTTTACCTTGCAGGTTATGACATCAATTCCTATGAACATAATCTTGTTCTCTCAACATTTTTCTTACACAACTAAGGACAATTGCTTCCTCAAATTGGAGGACTGTTTACAGGTATATATTTTATCATATTTTTGATGAATTAATAATCGTAGAGAAAATATGCTTAATTTAATTTGTGCAAGATTGAGTTTAATGGAATGTGTAAATGTGCACAAGATTATCATATGTACAAATGAGCACGAAGATATTTTATGTAACAAGGCATTAGGTGGACATATTTTGGGCCTTTTACTAATGAAAGTAATTAGCAACAACGGACCAATAGGAATAGAGGATTGTGTACATTTGGTCTCCTTTGAATATAGGGAGGGAGACTAGGCTATAGGGAGGGGGACTAGGCTTTCAGTACTAATAATTACACTTGTCTCTTTAAAAAAGTAGGGGGTTTAGGGTAGGTATGGTCCCACCATTTTTGTGGCTCAAAAAGTCCTTAAAATTTTGAAATTTTCAAGATCCCCCAAAACTCACTTTCCCCCCCAAAAACCCATCTCAAATTTCATTGTAATCAAAAATTTCATTTTCAAGTCCGCTTTCCCTCTTGAACGTCCAAATTAAACTCTTCCTCCCTTTCTCTTCCATCTCTATCTCATTTGCCCAACCCTAATGAAACCATCAAAGCCCAAAACCGTAAACTTTCTCCTCCATCTTAATCTCCCTCCCTTCTCGGATCTCCATCTCTTTCATCTTCAAGGCTCCCGTAAAACCCTAGTCTGGACATCATCTTTGATCTCTTTCCTTTTTACTCTAACCCTAACCTTTCTACTACTCTAGCTTCCAAGAAGATATGGCCACATTAAGAAGACCAAAAGACGAGATTGAGGAGATATCCTTGCACAACAAGAAGGACGATGATGGTGCTTGCGTGGGAGAGGCATTTCGTAAGAGCGCTTGGATTTATCTCTACAGCCTGCTTCAATCGGGCCTCACCGAGTTCGACAGCGAAATGTACTAGAGCACCATTGGAAAGGTAGTTTACAAGGCTTCAAGAAGGCAAGCAATGGAAAACTAGTGGCCATGGTACAACATGTTTACACAGCATGAGATATCCATCTTTGCCAACAAACTCGATCTCCATACAATTGTAAGTATCGCGGGTAGAAAGGGGCATGTGAGATTTTCTGACAGAGAAGTTTCAATCTAAGTGAACTTATTTCTTGTTTGCAGATATTTTTCCTTCAAACATGGTAGAGGAGCAGCCATTGGAAAGCCTTACCGGAATATTTCAAGCATTGCATGTAGACATTGGTGAGGCAATGTTTTCTTGTAAAACAAGTGCAAAACTTCTTAAGGAAAAGGTCTTCTTTTACCAGCACTCCTATCTGGTGCCAAATAGGATGGTGGCTTTGGTAAGGCTACAGATAATCACATCTCCACCCCTATCTTCTATAGAATGGCCAATTCTAGATGCTTGGACTGTAATGGTCATAAAATCAAAGATACTTTGTGATATAGAAGGGTCTTTGAAGTTTGCAAAGCCCTCTCGATCTGTGGGTCTTAGTTGGGTATGCCCAATACATCTTTTTGCCAAGATATTCAATCAATTTTGTTTCTCATCACAAACACCTACCATGTTTGTGTGCAAGAAGGTATAGGTGATGACATGGTAGCCTTGCTTGGAGACCAGTGGAGGACTGTAGAAGGGATACATAAGGATGACACATTCAAGTGCAATATAGTAAAATCTAGTGTCTCATTTTGGTCTCTCAAAGCTCGTGCCACACTACACATACACTTCTATTATGAGTGGTGGATGAAAAAGAATAGTTGTTGGGTCCCAATGCAGACATATGAACAAGTTGTTTTTCTTCTTGACATATGCGTTGTTCGGTTGCCCACCAGTGGTGCAATGGAAGCTGTAGTAGGTGCAAGTAGACATTGGAGCCTTCTAAATATTAGAGAGCACCTCAATACCGTAGGAGGTGAGGATATTAGTAGAACACAATTCAAGGTGAAAGGGGTATCACACATGGGTTAAAAGATGTCCTAAGCCAACAAGGAGTTGCACATAGCTCAAGGGATGCCCTTAAACCTTTTGTGTTAGAAATATATAAATATATGAATAAATTTGATGGTTCCATGGATGCATATGAGTTTATCCAAGTGTTTGAATAGCGTTGTGATTCTTTTGGAGCTATTAACTACCCTCAAAGGTTCAAGCTTTCACATTATGATTAATAGGCAAAGCTAGTCATGGTTTACCACTCTGTGGCGCCCGAGATCAAAGTCAATTTCAAAACTTTGAAGGCAACTTTCATCTACGAGTTCTTGAGGCAAGGTCACTAGTGTTATGCACCACATGAACTTTACTCAATTGAGCAACTCAATTAAGCAAAAAAACTAATGAAACCATATGAGATTTTATCCTATGGATAAAAACTCTAGATTCACAGTGTCAACCATGGGAAAAAATGAATATGACATTCAATTGAAACGATGCTTTATGATGGGACTAAAGAGAACTGACTTACACAATTTGATCCTTATATCGAATCCTAAGACCTTTGAGACTAATGTTGCAAAGAGACTATCCAATTGGATGGGCAATTGGATGACAACATGTTGGATGATAACCTAGAAGTGGAAAATCCCTCAACCAAATAAGGGGTTGTAAATAAATTTATTTTGAAGCTCACCACTCAACAACTTTACACCGCTTTGATGGGGAGAGAAATCCGAGATGAAAAAGGAGCTAAACATCAACAAAATCTGAAACCTCTTCCATGTGGGGGCATAAAGCCAATGCTTTTATACTACAATCATTACAAACAAGGCCATGAAACCATACTTTGTCCTAAAGTTTGTGTAACCAAACCAAATCAATCACAAACCCAAGTCATGCACCAATTGTTTGATTGGTACATCATCTTAAACTTAGTGAAATACTATACAAAAGAATCAACACAAGACACAAAGCCCTCAAACCCTACCAAACCAAGAACTCACATTAGAAGGAGATTAGAACCTTGGTCTAGTGTCCTTTTCCCATAATGAGACCAAACAAGAGGTAGAAATTTTTCAGAACGTGAAAATATCTCCACTCTAATGCTTTTACTATTGTGGACCACACAAGATAGTAGATTTCCCTATTTGGAACACCCCTCTCTCCAAGCCACCTGTGCCAACAACCCTTTGAAACCCCTATGTGAGTAATGTGCATTACACCACTTCTTCACTGAAACTAAACAATGTAATTCCAAATGCAATAGAATAATCTGCACCACTCAACATTGTTAGTGTGCATAATGGATAGCTGAACACCATACCATTAAATGTGTTAACACATGACTACAGGCCAAGGTGAGAACCAAAGCAAAACTTTCCAACGCTAATGCTTTGAAATCGGTTGATGAAAATATTATCACACATCAGACCAATGAGGATCCAAAGCTAAAGTATGAATCCCAAAAATAGAAATAGAAACTAAATGGAGACAAATAAGCCTCAAACCAACCAAAAGCCCAACCACAAAAAAGGGATCTGGAACCTCAGAAACCAAACAGAAAGCAAGGACAAGCAAAAGGTGGCGGTAGAAGCAAGATCAAATAAGGATAAGAAACTCAAAATAGTCTTACTACCAAAGGGACTCAAAATAAGGATAGGAAACCCAAAATATTCTTACTCAAGGGACTCAAGTGACCTCTCAATGTGGGAACATCTGCACTGCACAAGAAACATCAAAACTTGCATGTGAAACTATTGATGATGATAGCAAAAAATAAGTTTCAGACAAAGAGACTGAGACACAAGTACATGGAGGGACACAAACAAAATCCCAAAATAAAACTTCTTCCTATGCCACTACATGGGAAAACAAGGGATCAGAAACATGAATCCCCTCCCAAAACGAGGGAAAACATTGACCACCACAACTAACAATTCCAAGGATGAAACATGGGAGAGCATGGTAGTCCGAGTCACTTGTTGACATCCTCTCCATCGACTTCCCAAATGTTCACGCAAGAGAAATGAGACCAACCCAAGGATTATCAATTTTCCTTTCAAAATGAGCTATATTTTCCAAATGAAACTCAACCTTTAAGACAAGCTAATAGGCAAGGAAAAAATTAGGGGGGCTATTTTTAGCCTAAGGACTATTTTAGAGGGCCAATCTTTGATATTGTTAGGCTATTTTCACCCAAAAAAAAAGCTCATTTTTTTAGTTTTTAGTGGGTTTTGGAGACAATATATTACATACTTCCATATAAGATATAAAATTTTAAAAATTTGCCTCCT
Source organism: Cibotium barometz (assembly GCF_041138505.1). Classification (NCBI taxonomy): domain Eukaryota; kingdom Viridiplantae; phylum Streptophyta; class Polypodiopsida; order Cyatheales; family Cibotiaceae; genus Cibotium; species Cibotium barometz. The sequence continues at coordinate 55,235,060 of NC_141053.1, read as the reverse complement.
TTTTCTAAAGTTTTCAGTTCATATATAAAAACATTCGTCAACCCATCTATACTTATACTATTTTACTAGTGTGTTATTTTTTACCCTACTAACTGGAGAGAACTCAATGAGTTGCGGAGGCAAAATGATTTCATTGGCTTATTTTGTAACAATAAGCTAGAAGAAGAAAAATTGATAGTATCCATGCAAAGAAGATAAAAATGTCAACCCAACCAATGGGAAGCACATTTAGTGGTGTGGACCTTTAAACTCTTGATCAACATTTCACGAATAGATATAGACTTGAAAGTGTCGTAGGAGAATATGAGCTGAGGGCTGAAGATCAAATGAGTGAATTTGGAAGTGAATGGGAATCATTCGTTGAAACATCTATGCTGCCTCTTGTGGGGCTCCAATCAACATTTGGCTAGATTTCCTAATGGGCAAAAGCATTCAACAAAAACAAGCAACCTCAACGCTACTCACAATACTATTGCGGGAAGTATTTAGACATCTTTAGGCCAACCCACGCTCACTCTTAGCCAAATGGATATGCTAGATGAAAAAAGGCCAAAACCTTAAAGTCTAGGGCTATCTCACACACACAACTCTCATTGAGGATGATAACATCAAATGTGAATGTCAAGTTACCCCTGAGAACCTAGAAGAGGTTGTTCTTGGTGGTGATTAGTTGATCAAAACTTGGTATTCTATTGATGAAACAATGCAAACCATCTTCTTTAAAACCCTTGAAACATCCATCACATTTCTCTTTTGACCAGAGGAACCCTTTCCTTAAAGGGAGACTACACAGTCTGAACACATCTTGCCAAAGCCAAAACTGCTAAGAGCTCAATAACTTGAAGCATCAGAACCTAAGACTCCTGACTGTTCCAATGGATTCCTAGAATAGAGATTGGCTTTGACATGAGATTGGGAGTCAAAAGTGTCTAATCTCAAATCTATCCTTATAGGCAAAACAATATCATGACATAAAATCTATGGCATTGTATAGGTGAGCCAAGCATTAGGCAAAAAGTGGACTCAAAAAGGACCTCTAAGAAATGCCATGTCAAATTTTTCTAGAAAAACAGGCTAACGGTTACTTTTTTACAAATCAATTCAAAATTTATCAAATATTTTAGATTGGGAATCTACTCTTCGAGATCTTTAAAAAGGTTTGATGGATAATTAATGGCATTTCTCGCTCCAAGATTGTGTGATAGTGGGCTAGGATGTGCTCCCTAGTGTTGTAATGCCTCAATGTATATATGGCAATTTCTCTCATAATGCAAGTACACTCTCCCATTATGCAATTTACCTTTGCCTATTATGCAACGTAACGGTGTGGGTCACGAGAGAAGGCAAATGCATTCTAGTGAGTGTGTGTGAGTGATTTGAGGTGAGAGGAGGGAGTAGTGCCCATAATGCCACTGAGTGTCTATGAGTGATTGTGAGAGGAGGGAGTAATGTCCGTAATGCAATGCAATGATGTGACAACGAGCTCGCAAGAGAAGGAAAATGGTAAGCTACCCATGGTAGTATTGAACTTGGAGACCTCAAGGGCTACGATAACAACAATAACCTTTACAAAGTTTTGATTACATCTTTTTTAATACTTAACTTGCACAAAGTGGGCTGGGCCGACTGGGGCTAGTGGGGATCTCTTGGTCAGCGTGGTAGAGAGAAGCTCTAGCAGAACATGCTACTTCTTATCTTGGGAGAGCTTGGAGGCCAACACGAGCTTGCATTTGAACTGGGAGGCCACGGCTAAGGATCAAGTGCGTCCCATCTCAATGTTGAGGGTAAATGTGGGCTCCCAACTGACCACCTCGATGGGGACTAGTGCAGGTGGGACCTTTGGCTGGGTTTCTGGAGTGTTTTGCACTTTCAGAGGCAAGGACGGTTGCAGTGCTTCAGTGGCTACTACGGGCAGGTTCTACACTGCACTGAATGGAAACAGTAGTGTGAGCAGTTGGCTCATCTTGTTGTGTGTGTTGCTTTTTTGGAGGCGGGTGGCTTCTTTCTACATCTTGGCAAAGAAGAGGGTAGCCCAACTGATGTCTGCTCCTTTCTCAACCGCCTTGCGGAGAGCCAACAACCCATGGCTACGGCTGGGATGTGTTGTGTCTTGATCTGTAGCCAGATAGTTTCTAGGAACATCCTATAAAACAGGATGGTGGTGGCATTCTTGTGGTTGCCTAGCTTGTGCTCGCCACCACTGACATGTTCACCCCAAAGTACCTCACTATGTAGTCATGTTTCGTCGGGGCGATGTCTATCAAGCCAACTAGGGGAAACTTCAAGTGCTCAGTCACCAACTCTTCTGTGAGCATGGTCTTGATGCTGCGCAAGCTGATGGTGGTTCCTGCTCTCGCAACTTAAAGAGAATGTGGGGGAGAGGGAGAGCTTCAAACCCTAGCAAGCAAACACACACACACACAAGAGAGAGATGGATAGCTGAATTTTCTTCTATCTTCTTCTTCTCTACCCAACCAACATAACATAAAGATAAGAGCACACTATATGGGTTAGTACTCAACTACTACAACATACAAGGGTCAGTCCATAATGTGAACCCGACTAAATGAGCTGGCGCTATAACTATGCCAGTCTCTAGTAATCCAAAATGGCTGTCACACAACCTGTCATCCCACTAGCCGCATATCACCCATAATCTCGCTAACCATGTCAGTGGTGTAGATGCGGAAGCTATCACCTAGGTGTGATTCTCATTGACCAGCTTCCTGACGAGGATGCGCTGTAGTATTTTGTTGGTGGACTCCGCCTGACCGTTGGCCTGTGGGGATAATAGACTCTGGATCTCTTATGGATGATGAGGTGCTAAGTGACCAGCAGCAGTTGATGCTACTGATGGATGACATTATTCATCACAAAGTGTTTGCCCTAGTCATTTATCAACTCGATCGGGCAACCAAATCGACTGATGATCATCTCAAAATGAATTTGGCGATGGACTTGGCCGTGTTATCCCAAAGGGCTCTAGCTTCCACCCATTTGGTGATGTAGTCGGTTGCCACCACCAGGATATACTTGTTACCTATGAATCGGGCTAGTGGTTTGAATAGACGCACGAATTCTAGGCCCCATTTCTATAATGGTTCCAGGGGAAGGATCAGATTTTGAGGATTTCAATCTCGGTCAGGTTGGCCAAGGCGCTGGCACACATCACACTATTTGGTCGATTTGTAGGCATCATCGTTTACCATTGGCCAGCACCAGATACCGGCTTGGAGGATCTTCCTTCCAGTTACTTCTTGTTTCTCGCAACCATTACAACCTCAGGAAGCCTAGTGTACTCTTCGTTGGGTCAAACGAGTGTCCGTTTGGCCTAATTAGCTTAGGCGCTATATACGCATGTAAATGACCTCTTAGAGATATTTTTCCAAAAAAGGTGCATGCTAGTAGCTTCCTAGATGGAAGAGAAGGTCTCAAAACCTATTTTCCATCACTATCTAAAGATGGGGAAAAAAATTGAGAATTTTTTTCATGTTTCACAGCCCGATTTTAAAGGTGTTCCAAAAGGAATTTGGAAAAACTCTGTACGAGAGAATTGTAGTATTTTTGGAGTTCTACAACTTTGTTTCTTTGAGTCTTCCGTGATTTTGTCCCTTAGAAAAGTAGCTTGAATATGGTTCATAGTCATTTTCGCGCTATTTTTTGATAATTTTTAGTGCTTTTTGGACTATATTTTGCTTCGATTTTCGAGTCAAATTTTGAGGCAGTTGGTCAAAGGCCAAAACGATCATTTTTGCCCTCAGACGGCCAAGATTTAAGTCGAAGAGCTCGATGCCGGCTTTTCGATGAGCACTACATCACGTTCATCAAACTCACAGTCTAGGAGATACGAGCCTCCAAACAAGGCTATTTTCCAGAGTCTTTTTTTATTTTATTTCTTTTGCCAACGAACCTCTTTCACAACGTGAACTAGCAGGGTGCAGTTTACGGCGTGAAACGAACTTCACGGATTTTATCAAAAAAAAATTTAAAACCAACAGACCCCTTTCATGACGTGAACTAGCGGGGTGTAGTTTTTCATGGTGTGAAATCGGCTTCATGGATTTTATCAAATTTATTTTATTTTTTTTGTGCACGGGAAGTGTTTCACCACGACATGAAACACTTAAGGGTTCACGCTGTGAAACGCTTAAGACGTGAAGATTATTATTTTTTCAAGGACGTGAACCCTTAAGGCGTGAGAGTGCAAAAACAGTTCATGGCATGAGACACGTGGCTCATGCTAATTTTTATTTTATTTTTAGGACATGAACCGTTAAGCCATGAGAGTGCAGAAACGGTTCATGGCGTGAGTCACGGGCTTACACAGAAGTTTTTTTTTAGAGTCTAGGGGGAAATTTGAATTTCCTTGTTTGGAGGGAATATTTTTTAAATTTTAAATTAGGGAGATATGGGCATTTTCCCAAAAAGGCAAGTAGGAATCAAAAAAGTCAACCCTTTTATGACACCCCCTTACACCCTTCATAAATGACCCCCAAAATGGACAATTTGACAACTCATGAGCATCTACTCATTTAATGCTCATTAGCCTTAATGAGTTATGTAATAAAGTGATTAGAAATTAATCAAAGATTAATCCTTTCACTAATCTTTTCCTCTTTTAGACTAATCAAGGACTCTAATTAACCCCTAATCACTAATTAATTCACACAATTGAGCACATCATTGGATAGAGCAAGGCATTGCTAAGCTATGTGCATCAACTAATATGTAAATAATGTATAATTAGAGATTAATTAGACTCTTAATTTTAGTTTCTTTTAAGGTAAAATTAAGCAAAAGAGAGTCAAATTTCTCTAATTGATGAAGAAATTGATGTAATTAGGTGTTTTGATGCATCTAGATGCTCTCAAAAATACTAATTTTGACTACTTACATGACTAAATTAGATCCCAAAAAACACATTTTCTAATCTTTTTGCCTCCTTGAAGTGGATTAATTACTCTTAATGATAAAAACCAGTCAATTAAAAGAAATTAGTCGATTTCAAAGGTTTTTTGATAGTTTTAAGAAATTTTTTAAAGGATTAAGCTACTCCTTATGCTTGCTAACACTCTAATGCATACAATTCCAACAAACAATGCACAATTTAAGCTAAATTAATGATTATAGTTCTATGTTTAACTCTAAAGAGAGCTAAAATTCACTAAAAATTACATTCTATTGCATTATTTGATGCAATGGATGCAAACTAAGCGTAATACACTCTATGTGCAGGCCCTAGGAACATTAAAACCACATTAACAATAGTAAAGACAATAGGTTAAGCTAGAAATCAAGCAAAAAGGCATTCTTTATAAACAAAAAAGAGAGCTATTTCTCACAGAATCACACACAAATCTCTATCAAATCCACATCTTTTTCATGGAAAACCATTTATCAAGACAATGGGCAATGGGTAATGCGTAGATTAGAGAAAAACAATGGAAAAAGCCAAGGGATGGCTCCCCGACCGGTGCCAAAAATGTTATGGCCCACCCTAACCCTCTTTGAAACACATCCAACACAACGCAACTGTCGTGAGGATCTTTCCAATGGCCCAGCTCGTAACCCTTGAGGTCTCCAAGCTCTACAACTCCTTGAGAAGCAAGTCCACCGCGCCTCCGGCGGTGTTGTCACAGTGCTGCATTGCACTACGGGTACTCGTCCCTCCTCTCACCTCACTTCACTCACACACACTAACTAGCATGCATTAGGGAGAGAGATTAGCAAGAGCGAGACTCTATTACACAATGGGAGAGTCCATTGTATTATGAGAGAAATTCGCTTATATACATGGCCATAAGTATTCACACTCACTTAAACCATGGTCAACGGGCAGGTACTTTAGGCTCATAAGAGGCCTAATGCTATTACAATGACTACTATCATAATATATCCATGAAGTATATCACTTAGGACTTCATCCTAACTTGCTACCACACGATCTTGAAGAAGCAGGAATCGCCTATAAGTATTCCATCAAACCATTACGGGCGCCTGTCCAAGTTGTAGCTTTGGACACCATTGCTTCATGTCTTGAATGTATGAACCTTTGGTATATCTACCTTGACTCTTTGATGTAAGATAATGGTGGTACCTCTTGTTAACCCTAGGAATGGGTTAACAAACATCCCCCCCTATCTTATCGAGATTCTATCCTTAGAATCTACTATTTGCAATACAAGGATCTCTAGAAGTTGGTGTCAATCGTGTCCTAAAATGTTGTATACATATACGAGGGAAGGCAACAGAGGCGATGATAATAATACATAATTTTACTGTTGGAGGGCCCTTTGTTTAAATCAAATTGCATACCTTCCCTGCTCTATAGCTATGGAAATAATCATCCTGAATGTCGATGAGGAGAATGATAAGCTTGAAGAACCTCGAACCTGACTGTTTGCAACAATGATGGCAAGATCTGGAATGGTTTTTAGTGCATTTACAGTGGTAAGTATAAACTAGTACTATTGATTCGGTGAATAAAAAGAGTTGTGCTTGAAGTAAGAAAATTTGTAAATAAAGTGTGAGGCTTGAGCATGCCTTTCGTGGAATTCGCTATCTATGAATCTTTGTTTGATGGGCATGTACAAGGGGTCCACATGCAGATGTCGTGGTGGAGATGCCATGTAAATATCTGCATATTCTTTTATGGTGAGGAAAGGCAATCTCCAAGCTAGCTAGATACTAAAGTTTTCAATCGCAACTTGGCAATCAACATCCATTTGTATCTCTTTGTATAGTCGCCCCATGACTCGACGATATGCTCGTGCCTCCACCGGTTGTATATGTGGGTCATCATGAATGTGACCAATCTTATCGCGAGCAAATTTGTCAGCCCACAGGTTGGCTAGCCTTGAGTTTCTTGCTACATTGGACTGTAAGGTCTCTTTTGTTGCTCCATGTGCCCCAGTTTTGTGTAATCTGGTTGGTCACCCACTAAAGGGTATGGTACATTGGATGGCTACATCCCCATGGCATAAGCTTCAGCTTGTAGGGGAGTGGTTGGGTTGAACGGGTAATCTGCATAAGGGCTTGCCGCATCAAATGAGGTTTCAAAAGTGGATACCCACTCATTATAATCTAGTCATATTCCAGAGCTAGGAGATCCAAAATGGGGCCTACAATAGAACCCACCACATCATGCTCGTGTGCCATAGGCTTAGCCTCTAGGCCGTCCAATGGTTCCTTGAGGGCAAGAGGGTTAGTGGGAAAATCAAAAGAAGAATCAGGGAAATCTCTCTCAATTAGTTGAGGATTAGTGTCATCCTTGCTTTTATTTTCATAAAGTGTAGATAAGTAAGAAGTTATAGGACTACACTGGGTAGGTGTTGTCCTCTACATCATCCCTTTTATCTCCATCCCCATCATTAGAAGGCGCAGTGGTTTCTTGCTGATAAATAAATCAAAATATACTTTCCTTAATAGGATCCTCAAGGAGAGGTATATGTGGAACATTCACTTGGGTTCTTGGTTCCTGATTTTGAAAGCAAAGCTTACATGTTACGAAAGGCACTCTATGGGTTGAAAAAAGGCCTCACAAGCATGGTACCAAAGGATTCATGCTTACTTTATTGGTCTCTTGCTTACTTTATTGGTCTCTTGGTTACTTTATTGGTCTCTTACATAGCCCTAATTTTGTATATCTTTTATGAGTAGGGAAAGTATATGGTCAATTATTCTTTATGTAGATGACCTTATTTTCAAAGGGGGTCATGGGAAAAATATCTCACAAAAACAACAAATACTCAGTGCAAAGTTTGAGATGATATCACAACACATATATACCTGCTTTTCAATTATTCTCTTAGGAGTTATTGGAGAACCTGCTCAAAACACCAACAACAAAACTAACACAAGAAGATAAGACTACCAACTAGTTTCTTGTATAAGGTTTCATCCACAAGGTCTGAGGTGTCTTTGATAGATAGCTTCAAATCAACTTCTAATGCCAAATGCCTTGAGTATCTTAGCTTGGAGAGATCTGTCACACCTCAATCCCCAAAGGGCGGCCTTAGTCTTACATTAGATGTACACTCTTTAGTTATTTCCTAGAGCAGACTATCACATAGGTGCCTCTTGCGCTACCATGTTGGCTTTAGGGCTTCAAGTTTTACACAAGGTTAGGTATATAATACAATGAGTGGGCTTAAACACAAGGTGAAAGAGATGTTCTCTCCCATCATTTAGAAGAGATATTTTGATGATTGGCCTCTATCTTGGGAAGCCACTTCCATTGGTTCTTCTCTTTCTTTATGTTTTCTTGAGGGTTGTCTTGACTCTTCTTTTTGTGCCACCAATAATCTTTCTCCCTCTGGCCTAGTTTGCCACAAAAGTTACACTTTACTTTGGCTCTTGGTACTTTGGTCAATAATGTCTTCTTTTTGTTGTCAATAATCCTCCATAACCATAACTTCAAGCTTTTCAAATAAACAAGAAGAAGATAAATATAGCCACTATGCACGACAAAGAGAGAGTGGGTTCAATCTCCCCCTATGCATGAGTGAGCACGCTTTCTCATGCATGTATTTATGTATTAGCAAAAATTAAGTACTCACAAATATAGCTTGATACATTCCACTTTGGGCCATTAATATCAAAAAGTAACTTGGTCCCCAAGCTAGTCTATTTACATTAAAATTGTAGCAATTTAATTAAATGAACCTATGGGTAGTGACCATCGTTGCATATCAAAATACAACGGCCGCGCACCAGCCGAAATCCATCGCACCCATGCTACTCCATGCACTGATCTGCTCACCAAAAACACAAGACACATTAAATCTCGCTTATCCGCCCAACACAATGCGACCACTGCTCCATGGTCTCGCGCGTAGCCAGTCACAACCATGTGGCAAATGAGCGTACCACATAAAATATCAAATAATTCCATAATTCTCATTTTCATAACATTCTTCTCATGTGATGAAGGTCCACCCGATTTGGCTCTTGGTACTTTGGTGAAGAATGCTTTCTCCTCATGTGATAAAGGTCCACCCGCTTTGGCTTTGATTCTTTTCTCCTCTTCAATCAAGGCCACTTCAATGTCAGTGAAAGTTGTCTTAGGCTTCCACTCACAATCCCCCAAAGTCCATCCTTTATGAGTACAAATTTAAGTTTTACTTGCCATGTATGAAACCATCACCATTAAATTTTTCAACTATAAGTGGAGTTTTCATGATTTCTCTACGAGTATGAGAAGGTCTTAGAAATGGAATGACCCAATACTAGTCACGATTTCTCTATGAGTATGGGAAGGTCTTAGTAATGGAATGACCCAATACCAATGTCTAGTCCCTTACAAAGAGAGAGAGATGCAATTGGAGGAGTGATTTAGTATGATTTAACTCTTTCCAATTTTAAAAACTATCAAACCAGAGAATACATTGTTTTGGGAGCTAGTTAGAGCACCAAACCAAAGGGGAAAGGAAGTTTGATAATGCATAAGGTTTTATCCATATCCCCAATGGTAGATTTGAACTCTTAATTGGCTCAAAAAAAAACTATTATGATTAGCACTAATTACACTAATAATAGAGGTAATTTTTTGTTAACAAACCAGAGAATTATTTGAAGATTAATGCTTAAAATTTGTTGTTTATGCTCAATAAGACAACGTATACTTTCTCCAGATGATACATGATGAAGTCATGGCTTAACAACCTGATGAAAAAAGAATAATTTTACCCTCTTTTGTTGGAATTTCACCACCGTCTATAGGGTGCTTTTTGAAGCTTTAACTTCCCCTTTTTTGATGCCTTGAAGCCACCACTGAAGTTGTTGTAGGTGTGCCGAAACACCTTAACTTTTGATGATTTGTGAGCTTGGAGAAAGAGGGAAAAAACAAGATTAATGGCTAATTATTAGGATGTAATAATTTTGCTAACCCAGGATGTAGCATAGATGATCAAGGGATGATCGTTGTTGGATCTAATACCATGCCAGAGAGGATTAGGGTGTGTAGAAATGGATTAATATCAACGTTTTGACATGATAAGAAATTTAAATATGTGACCAAGACAAATGACAAAGATATGACATACTAACAAGATAAAGGATCTAATTTAAAAAATTCATATAACATTCCACATTGTCACTCTATTGTCTCGCCACCGAAGAGCTTCCATGGGTGTGAGTGTGGAGGAAGAGCGAGACACCGAAGAGCTTCCATGGGTGTGAGTGTGGAGGAAGAGCTCCCTAAATGGAAGCAAGAAGAGAAGTTCATGAGAGAAAGAGCTCTAGATGGAGACAAGAAGAGGGTTACCCTCATGATGGTTCACTCACAAGAGGTTGATAGAAGAGAAGCTCAAGAGAGAAAGGAGCATGCACTCAAACCTATCCATGCATGAATCCATCACTCTATACAAAGATTCAACAAAACACAATCAAGAAAGAGAATGGGAGACCAAAGAAACAAGTGGAATGATTGTGTATTGCTTAATGTCAAAATTACTTTATGTACATATATGGCTAGTGTTCATACTCTGCTGACCATAACAAAACATAATGGTCCATAACCACTATTTCTAGCCTTAAACACAGTCTATGACTTTTTCGCCAATTGCATTGCAAGCCCTAAGGTGCTTCGTCATCTTACCAGTATGTGTATCTTTTGTAAGACTACTTTGGAATATATGAAGTGCGCTTGGTTAATGCCAAATGGAAAAAGTGACATCTCCTCAATCAAGCGTGCAAACAAAAGAGGCAAGCAGATTTTTGAAGCCAAGGAGATCTTGGCAATGTTTAGCTCAGATTTGCCGTTTACAATCTCAGCCATCTTTTGTACTAGAGATTTAGCCTTGTAACACTTTCTTCTTTTTATTGTACTAGAGATTTAGTATGTGTGATTGCGTTGCACTCTTCTCTCTCTCTTCTGCATATAGGCAGAAGTGTTCCACATCTGTGAAGGTCTTTGCACAAGCCAGGCCATAGAATTATGCCCGCTGGGATTCTTTGAGAGTTTCCTAACACATGATATGTGCGTAGTGTGTGCTTGTATAATGCTTACGGCTGGATATTTTGATCGGGATAGTTTGGTACGCCTCATACGCAGTATACTTTTTCCAAGCAAAACTACAGCAATGTAGTGCTTGACCATGTCTCTACAACATCGGGCTCCGACTACCTTCCACTCAGCTCTAGCTAGCTTCGCCACTCACGAGACCGATCAACGAAACCCAAAAAGCATGTGATAAATTTGGAGCTTCAAGGGTTCAAAATGAGTCAAATGGATGTGGTGTGGCAGTAATCCAATGGGTTTTCCTCAAGTTTGTCTGCACAGTTCAAGTGCAAAACAGGGAGATGTGTAACTGGACGCTTGTAAAACACTTCTTGTGCTTTTTCAAGGTAGCCACATTTTGCAAGGCGTAGTCTATGTTCTCTCGGTGCTCTCAGAATTATGCAAGGTGAATAGGTGGTAACAACTATTTGCATCTTGAAGGCCCGTGGCAACCTAAGTGCCACACACCTCTGTGTAAGAAGAGCGAGACATACTCCGACAAACACAACCCGTGTCATATGTCTTGGCCTTGTAGGCCTCCGGTGGGGGTTGATGGGAAAAGGAGGATGATTGTTTACACTAGTACTCCGACAAACACAACCCGTGTCATATGTCTTGGCCTTGTAGGCCTCCGGTGGGGGTTGATGGGAAAAGGAGGATGATTGTTTACACTAGTGCTATTAATAATGAAAGGATACCCGTCAATTTTGATCTTTCGTCAGTTACGTGATTGTTTTCATCGTTCTAGCCCTGCGTGTACGTAGTTAAGGGGGGAGAGAGAAAGAGAGAGAGAGATATAGTCCCTTGGCCCAAGGGACATCAACCTATACTCATACCAAGGATATGGCAATGGTTACAAATTGAAGAGCATGGAATCGATGGCTTCATTTGGGCGACATCAAATCTCTATTTTGGGGTCTGATACAATGGTCTGTGAAGTTTTAAGCTCTAACCTCATCATGTAAAATAGTTGTACTAGCATTGTATTCTCAATGTACGCCTTTAGTCTCATAGACAAACAACTCCTTTGAAAGAAACCCATGTCATGTTTGCGTGTCATAAAGAACAAGCTTCGAGGAATGTTGTGACATTGTGATGCCATTTCGCCACCCAAAGCTCATGAGGTAGAAAGGGGGAAGCGACGAGGAGAGAACTAAGGGACCTTGTTACAGCCTTTACCAAAGCTATAGCTATGGAGCTATGGCCCTATGTATGGCATTATATGACCATTGCACCCCTACCCCCAAACATCCAGCAGCCATCCATTCAAATGCAGCAGCCATGCAACAAAATAAAGAAATAAATAAGAACATCAACATCAAAGTAGGAAACCAGTTTCTGCAATAATTTAACTGAATTGTCCAATATATGGACTCTTTCTAACAGTGACCACATCACCGGCTTCACTCTCCCAAAAGAAAGCTGAGAATCTAGCCCTACTTTTTTATTTGAGTTTCTACTAGCTCCACCCAACTCACAGCAAAATAAGCACCAAATTCAAGGACATTCAGCAACAAACAATACAAAGAAGTAAAAGCAAACACGGTGCCAGATTTAGAACCTTGAAAAAGCCAATTGAATGGCATAAGCATCATTAGCTGAGGGTTCTTCGGAAAAAAAACCGACCAAAACTCGTACATGTGCTGCACCACAGCCATGAGTGGTACTTGGACCTAGACTCTCAGCCACAGTGTAAGTGGCCATCTATTAGAGCCTGACAATTACACAGACCTTACATTCCCGACACTACTGTTTGAACAGTAGTGTTTGACTTTGCTGATTCCATAAAAATGGACTCAGCTCTGACAGCAAACCAGCTATTCAAAATGGGCATGCACCTATATGAACATGGACATGTATAGTTGAATTGAACCAATAATACAATGAAAATTTGACTAAAACTTTTGCAACAGAAAGCTGTAGGAAAACTTTATCCAGAAGAAATACGGTTGATGGTTGCCAATGCCCAATCAGCTGTCTCTTTCAGAGACCGATCATCAGCTCTCTGGCATTCCTCCAAAAAGTTCTTGTGAAAGCTCGAGTTCTGGAAGAGTGTTGACACATTGGGTCCCAATGTGTCAGCTAAATCACCTAATACACCTACAGCAGCCTTCGTCACAGCTTCATCCCTGTACAAAATGTCAAAATCAGTCCAAAAATCACAGTCAGAACTGATGAATGCTAACTACTAGCACAGCCTGTGACTCGAAACAAAAGGTACAGATAGCATCTCCTCTTCAGTTGTAAGTAGACGATTATTCATGCTACATGCAAACCCTATATCCATCTCTTTGATTGGTAGCTTCAAAAGAAGATGAAAATTTATAAACGGTCAAACAAAAACTCGATGCAAGGAGTGCAAGTAGAACAAGCCCATACCTGTACATGTCTGCATATATACTTTCAAGAAATTGCAGGATATGGACAGCATACGGAGCCATCAAGTCTGACTTTTTGTTTTTGAAACCTTGAAAAATGCCAGAATATGCTTCCAAAATGCCAATACGCAACTGGTTGTAGTACTCAATCACTTCATCGTCTTGGTTCACAGCCTGTGCTGAAAGCTCTGCAGCTCCTTGTAGCATTGGCATTGCATAAATCAAGTACTTCTCAAAATTCTCTCCAATGGCAAGTGCAATGTCCCCAAAACAAGAAAAGATAGGGGGCTTCACAGAGCGATGCAGTTGACTGCTAGATAGATTCTTCAACAGCTGAGTCATGATACCATCACAAAATGGTAAAACTTTGTCATCTAAAGCTCGGCAGATGTCACCAACAACTCCAACAGTAATTGCACACACTTGATATTCCTCAAAGTTCTGAAGCCCCATCTCCAGATACTTGTAAAACTCCTGCATGTACTTTCCAAACTCCACACCAGTGATGTATGCCAGAGCACCAATAGCAAGCATTGCTTCTTCATGAACTGTAGCACTCCTACAGGCAAAGACCCTGAGGAAGAGCCCCATCATCTGATCAGCATACTGCAAAATCCCAAATTTGGTAGATTCAGATGACCCCAGCTTTTGTATGATCACCTGCAGTACACCACAAAGTAAGGCCTGCACCTCAGTCTGCTTCTCCCTGTCATCTGTTGAAACAACTTGCATCTCCAGTGTGTTGCCAAGCTTTTGCATAACAACTGGCACAAGCTGTACCACAATCGGTGCAGTGTCTTCAGTAGAACACCTTACAATCTCGTTTAAGGTTTCATATGCTGATGCCCTCAAGCGAGAATCGCCTGCATCTTCCCTATCTGTTGTGAGAAGAAGGGCTTGGATGATGGTCTGAAAGAAAGGTGATAAAGGAGAAGTCGACCCATCAGTCTCCTCGTAGCCCTGAGCAAGTAAATAAATAGCTCCACAAACCTTCTCAGCAACATTTGGTGCATCTGTAATCTTCTCCAACAAGACGCCAAGTATTTGCGGCAAATTGGCTTGAGTTATGACAGGGGCTTCAATGTTAGGGCCATGCAAAAATTCAAAAATCCTACCCAAGGTCCATGCAGTAGTATCCTTTACCTGATTGTTTTCATCCTTCATTGCATTTAGCATAAAAGAAAGAGCATGATTGACTAAAGGAGTCAATTGTTCAAGAGAAGGCCCTTCCAAAATAGACCCAAATGCATACGTAGCAGCCTCCCGGCATCTCCAGTCAGGCTTAGAGATGTTATCTTGAACATAGGGCACAACAAGGGGAACAACATCATCCCCGACAGTCCTTGCAACCAGACCCAAGCAGGTGCCACCTGCCATAGACAAATTCCAAGCATCCTCTTCTTGATCCTGATCTTCCTCCTGCTTTGTAAGCGTTTCCAATAGCAAAGGTACGAGTGCAGGGAGAGCTTGCTTGATAAACTTGAAATAAGGGACCTCAGAATCCCCTGAAAAATCAACTCCATATTCTTCCTGAATCTCTATCTCCTCATCACAGATAGAGCTCCAAAACTCTATGGCTTGCAAGGCAACAGGCTCTTCATCATCACGCACTGCCTTGGATGTGATGGAGAAAACATCTTGCATGTAAGGAGCAAGCTTCTCATAATATGTTGACGAAATGGAGACGAGACATTCAAAAGCTGCCAGCCTGACCCTTTTATCCGTAGAGAGTGTTGCTTCACAAATTACTCTCATGATGTAATCTCTTTCCATATCATTCTCAAAGTTGCTCTGTGCAAAATCCAGTGCATTGTAAAGAGCTTGAGTAGCCGCCAGCCTGACATCATTGTTGCTCTCAGCTGTATTCATACCTTGGACTACTGCAGTAAGAATGGCATTGACTTGTTCTTGTGCAAGAACATTAGCTGATACCTCTTCACAGACATAACCTAGGGTCTCGAGTGTAGCCTGCTTGAGGTGCGGTGGGTGCTCCGTCTGTGCTCCTCCCATGTTTGTCAGTAAAATCCCTATCAATTCTGGCCACTGCCCTTGTGGTAACTCTATCGCAGCAACCTTTGCAATAACCTGAGCAGATGTATGTCTTGCATCTAGAACATTTGACAACAATGTATTCAAAAGAGCTGCCTTGATCTGAGCTTTCAGGGCATCATTGAGAGAAATCCATGCTTGAACAAGTTCAGATTTCCGTGAAGCATCCTTTGCATCAAGAGAATTCTTCAAAATAAGACCGGCAAGCTTGCGACTCTCAGGTGGTTTTTCATTGTTTGCCAGCTCATGCGCTAGTGAGAGAAGGAATGAAGGCAGGTTCTGCTCCTGGAACTGCTTGAGACTATCTTCAGCGACCTTGCGAACTGAGCCTTCTGGCGATTGCGCACTGAGGAGAATTTGGGTGACCTCCAGTGCCATACTGCACAAAAGAAAATGGGTTAAATGGGAAACATCATCTGAATCTAAAAGTCAACCTAAACTGACACATGCTCTCAACTGAAACCAGGGTAAGGAACCCATTCATTCGTGAAAGTAAAGAACTTATATATGGCCTAAGCATGGCTCAAAGTAAAAGGCATAAGCATAAGCTGGTAGAAAGCTTAAATGTGCCATAAATTAACCAAATAGTGACAAACATAGCGATTTTTTGGACGGCGGTTTGTCAAGCTGTATGCTCTGCTTGAATGTTTTGGTTTTCTCTCAGCTTTGATACATCTGTATAGTTATCAAGCGGTTATTCCTCTTTGTGTCCATTGTATTCAGGGCATCTCTGATGCATGGACTAATCAAGGGCTTGATACATTAGATGTTATACAAAGAAGCCATTTGCTGAAGTAAACAACAATGAGAGGCCAAAGCAGCCCCTCGTTCAAGACTTAAGCAAAGTATGGACCACACCAAAAGGGCCTAAGCTACAATACACGGATTTGACATACCATCCTTCCTTTCCAATAAGATCGATTTACATTCTCGAATAATACAGTTTGCTTTCACGGAAGGCAATAGAATAAACCATCAGCACGGATTTACAAGCACAGTGAAGCGTAAGCCTAAGGGCAGGACACAGAATCGTAGAGAATCGTAGCGCATGTGAGAAACCATGTGGCCAAAGCTTTTGAAAATCAACAGATTAGAGCAGGAGGAAGTAGTGTTACCTGATAGATGAGGTTGATCTTTCCAGAGTGATCCTGCTGCTGTATTCCCAGACGAAGCTCTGAAATCTAGGGTTTGCACCTCAGAAACCACATCTCAGGGCTTTGATCTTGCTTCGAGCAACGGATGATCTGCCCTTTCTCTGCAGTAACCCGAAGGCAAACTGATGCGCGCAGGGCAGGCAATCGAATCGCTCTTCGACACTGCAAGGCACGAAAACGGAAAACCTAACCCTAGTGCATCAGCCGATGAAATCAGGGAGCAGAAGAAACGAGGATGATGAAGATGGTGCGCTTGGTTCCCACCAAAAATAAAACTCCCCAAATCCTCCAACCCCAGTTTAAACTCGCGTGCACAAGCCCTAGCCCTTTTTCTGGGATTTTTACGGCCTAGATCTTTCCAAATCAAAGATCGACGGCGTACATCTTCCGCCCGTTTTTCACTTCCCCTGTTTGAAAAGTTGCGCGATTTTGCCGCCTCCACCGATATTTTTATTTGTAATGTGTGTAATGGCAACATGTCATGGGTTAGCGCATATAATTTTTTTCCAGAAAACTTCACCAGTCCCATGGTGCTTCCCTGTTTCTAGCGAGATCCCCTTGTGTTAACCACTTCGCAAATTAATATGGTTTCATCCGCTCATAAGACACTCTGCCATCTTACCCGTATGTAACAGAACCCCAATATGACACTGGACTTTATCGAGCAACCTTACCCTAAGCTTAATGCCCATTGGGGAACTCACAAACTTCATGTACATACTAGAACTACTACCAATGAACTATTTTTAAGTTTTGTCCAGCATAGTATGAAAGATTGTCATTGTATATAAGTCACCAGATTCTACCACGTAACTGTTGGAGTGTCCTATCATCATGTATATGACACTAATGGAAAGCCAATACATGACTTTCCTTGCACCTTGGTTCGAATCCTTGAATGCCTTTATGTCTGCTGGAGTGGCATTCTCTTCAGACAACTCAGGAGGCTCCTCATTGTCTTCTTCGACATAGTCCCAAAATCCTTTACCCATAAAAGGAAATTGGTCATTCTGAACTTCCAAGCATGGAAGTTGTTCTTGTCTAGCTTCTCATTGAGAATTTGATTGATTCAGTTACCAGACATGTTTACTTGCACAAATAACAATCAAACAACTACAACAGACAATTTCTATATATGCAACTTGTAACATAGGAGTATCTTCAGTGACTACAGCAGCTGTACTTCATCACAACCTGTAGGTCACTAGATCTAACCAAGGTACATGTACATACACCCAATGTCAACAATACATGTGCAAACACTGTCTACACTCCCAAAATGCACTACTGCACTACAATAACCCAATTTTGACTAGAGACAGTTCTCAAGTATGTATGGGGTCGGTTCTTCCAAGCGAAAAAAATTAAAATATTAAGGGTTAGGTCTATTCAGAGTTGCAGAGCTCACCCCCAGGTTACAGCTCACATCGAGACCATCGATGGCATTGAGATGTAAGGCTACATAAATGTTAGTAAACTTAAGAAATGTTATGGGCCCTTAACCCAAGACATGTTGGAATAGGCATGCAAAAAGAAACAAGAAAAGCTGAGACAAGAAAGACTCAAGAAAGAAGTACAAGAAGAGGCTAAGGCAAGAGCAGCCCAAGCCAAGGCAAAACAAAGTGGATTGATACTCTAAATAAACATGGCCACTATAACCCTAATTGAGGAAGAGGACCTTGAGATAGAGCCTGCATGGCTTAAAGTAGGACTCTCTATGGGAGGGACAACTACTAATCTCCTTGCACAACGATTGACTTAGGGGCAAGTCACAACTACTAATCTCCTTGCAATGATTGACTTAGGGGCAAGTCACAACTTGCTCTTGTATGAGACCCGAAGCCCACATCAACCATAGTTAAAAGTGCGCATACGAGAAAACCATAGGAGCTTTTGGAAGTTTGAAAATGTTTCCACCAAAAATAACCCTTGCCCGTGTAAGATTTTTGTCATGCTTATAGGTGCCTTAGAAGAGGACATGTTACCCGTGTAAGGTTTTTGTCATGCCTGTGCAGGTGCCTTAGAAGAAGAAGACATGTTGCTCAGACGAAGCTAGATCTATGTTGTGAATTGTGAAGTTAATTGGAAGCAAAGGATTGCCCACTTGTGAATTCGAGAGCTGTAGATATACATTACCACTATGGAATGCCATAGAGTCAAAACACAATCTCGAATTTGAGCAGCCATAGCCATCCAAGATGTTACTATGTCTTTCTACACTAGAGGCACCATAAGTACCCTAGAGGGTGCAATAAGTGTGACAAGCAAAGGCCCAGACCCACCCCGCATAGAAACCCTAGGAGCCAACAGCCTCATGTTTAGCACTATGGGGTTCCCAAAAGAGTGTTAAAAGCATAGGGATACTATTAAGGGAATAGGGAAATATGGGTAACCAAGTCACGAAGCCCCGTGGCAAAACCATCTATGAAAAAACCTCGTCTAGCAACCACCAATCACCCCAATCACCACGACCAAACCTGCTACAAAGCACACCACTCTACCATGACTCTACCACGTCAAGTAATGAAACACGTGTGGGTGCCCTGTTGAGAGATGTAATCGTGGTGTTGTGTGTGTGTGTGGGAAAGCACCCTAAAGATGTAAGATATTGTGGCAAGATAAGAATGCCACATGTAATATTGTATGGTATGTGAGTGTTGACCAAAAGAGTGGAAAAGGGAGTGCCACATGGATGATGATGTGTAAAGTGGGATAAGGCTAGAAAGCCTATATCATTGTATGGTTCATTTTGAGATATGCAATAGATCAAGTGTTGAGTGTGCAATCTCTCTCTCTCTCACTTATGGAGTTCTTAGTGTGGTTTAATCCACCTTAATTATGTTACTTAATCTATGTCCTTCACCATGATCAATCCCATTTTAGGGTTATTTAACATGGTATCAGAGCTTGGGTGGGCTCTTGGTCATGATGATTATTTATGTATAGATTTCTTTGTTGTGTTTATTTGATTAAGCATTATTTTCATTTTATTATTAAAAAAAACTTAGCACAGTCATTGATTGCATTTGGAGAGAGATTATGCTCATGGAGATTATGGTGCTGCCATGGAAGCGCTGAAAATGGAGATTCTAGCAAAGATAAAGTCTTGGAAGCTGTCTCATCATCAAGGAAGGTGCAAATTGCAATTACAACATTGAAGGTTGGTTTGTGTATTATATTGCCTCAATATTTTGGTGTTTGAGCATGGAAGAATGCTCTATGAAAGGGTTGCTATGTGATGGGATCATGAATCCCATGGTTCTTTGCATTGGGCAAAGAGGTTGAAGGTGCACATACTTGTTCAAGTGGTGGACATGTGGTTATGGGCTGATTTGCAGTCCATGTTGGAGCTTGTCAAGAAAATGGCATGGCTTGTAGTTTGCTCAATGAAGGAGAGCAAAGAAGGGGATGGAAACCTTGGTAGTTTTCACATGTTTTGCACCTTGGTTTCATGGTAATGAAATCTTAAAAAGAAGAAGCATCCTTGAAGGTTCAGCATGCAAAGAGGAGAGCATGCAAGGTTATGGAGCTCTTTTAGGAGCTCAAGGTGGCCATGGATTTGGATAGAAATTCATGTGTTTGGATACCTCAAAGGGAGGCAATGCAACAAACAGAAAGGCTCTTGTGAAGCCTTATCCATGAAAGGACTAATGAGAATGCAACCAATTTTTCTTGTGAAGGCAAGTAAAGCCTAGATAAGCTCAATGGAAGAGCTTGTGTCCTTGGAAGGAAGAGAAAGAAGTGCAACCAGGTTATGGTAGAGCTATGGTAGCCATTGTGAATGGCTTTGGAAAATCTATAGAAGAAGATTTGAGGCCTGGTGGAAGTGGGTCACATGCTCCAGTAAAGTGTCCATAGACAATTGTGACAAAGAGATGCCATGCTCGTGCAAGTGAGTAGTTTTACAGAAAAGTAGGTGCCCTTGTTAGTGAGAGGCAGAGTCCAAGTCCCATCTGGGATGGCGAAAAACGGAAGGGCAGGTAGCATATCCGTGGAAGAGATAGCCAGAAGAAACTTGCTACAGGATCTGGGGACTTTATGTGAGGATGGACGATCATGAAAAACGAACCAATGGAGCTCCTACGGGGCAGCACGCTGCCATATTTGTGGAGAGAGCCCTCTCAGTGGGTGCAAACAAAGGTCTTGCAGGTGTGGCATGCAGTGCCCGGCTGGACAAAAGATAGGGTCACTCCAGTGGATTGCAGAAAGTGGACCAGTTGCCTGGCATGCTACAGGCAACTCGTGGGGTCACCTACATGTAGATCACAACAACAAACTGCGTAGAGAGGAGGAAGAAGATAGCAGGTCTCTTGGCCATGGGAATAGAGCTTGTGTGTAAGAGAAATCTCATAAGAGCTAGCAGCAAGCAAAGGTTGAGCCCTGAAGGAGCTCGACCTTGACTAAGGAAGCTCTGCATGAAAGATTCAAGAGATGGCAGCAAAACAAAGTAAGGTATGGCAAGCTATGGCCATGGCGCGGACAACACGAAAGGATAGCATGGAGAAGACAATCGTGGGTCCCATATGGCATAAACGATGCAACTTTATTCCATGCATTTGTTATCGCTCTAACAACTCGAGCTGGCAGCTGTAAGATTTGGCACCTAGCAGCAAATTTGATGCATATTTAAAAAAATAAAATTAATGGTGGTGAATTAAAATGATTTATGCTTAATGTTTTCTTTTAACCCTTAGTATTTTTAAGGGTTCATTCACACACAACTGAATTTTCAGGAACCTTTCAAGAAGATGTTCACACACATTAGGGTTTGCTGCCCAGCTTTGGCCAAAAGGCATTGTATTTGTTTTACCCATGTATACGAGGGTAACCATGCCCGATGGACACTCCAATGTATCATTGAGGGGGAGTGTTGAGAGGTAGCGATTATGGTTGTGCAATGCTACATTGATGGGTGATGGTGGGTGAGTTGTGGAACACCTCGATTAAGAGGAAGTGTTGAGAGATGTAATCGTGGTGTTGTGTGTGTGGGAAAGCACCCTAAAGGTGCAAGATATTGTGGCAAGATAAGAATGCCACATGTAATATTGTATGGTGTGTGAGTGTTGACCAAAAGAGTGGAAAAGGGAGTGCCACATGGATGATGATGTGTAAAGTGGGATAAGGCTAGAAATCCTATATCATTATATGGTTCATTTTGAGATATGCAATAGATCAAGTGTTGAGTGTGCAATCTCTCTCTCTCTCACTTATGGAGTTCTTAGTGTGGTCTAATCCACCTTAATTATGTTGCTTAATCTATGTCCTTCACCATGATCAATCCCATTTTAGGGTTGTTTAACATGCCCAAAACAAAATCAAACTTACGACATGAGTTCACTAAGTCAACCCACAAGGTCGAGACTAGGTGGAAATGGAGACGGAAGCGAGTAAACCACTGAAAGTATGACGGGGAAGCCACAAGAATCTTCCCAACATAACATCACAGAAGATGCTAATAAGAAAACTAGGGTAAAACAGGTGTTACTCAATTCCCTACCCTAAAGGCAAAGCTATCGTAGTAGCAGACTCATAAGACCACATGTCCAAGAAAGATATGATCACATAAGAATCTGCTACTATAGATTCTATGGACTTGTTAATTCAATGGATGGAGCAAGAGGTCTTGTGTTTCATAGAAGAGATGCAAAAGTTACACCAACACACTCCCTCAACATCAAGAGCTTCATCTAGATATGCTTGGGCCAATCCCATGGAGCATTAAGCCAGCAAAACACAATGATTTTGCACAAACCAGCCTTGGGAATTTACTAACTAACACCTTCTCTGATAAACTCACAGACAGTCACAATCGTGATTCTGTAGAATTACGTCTCATTATGTCTTCCCATCATCACTCAGATGTGTGCTTGGCTTGGTAGCTAAAGATGACATGGAGTTAAAGCAGATGGATGTCAATACTGTGTTTCTTCATGGTGACTTGCATGAGGACATCTACATGCAGCAGCCTGAGGGCTTTATGGAAAAAGGCAGAGAGAAGTTGGTATGCAAGCTTAAGAAGAGCCTATATGGTCTAAGCAAGCACCCAGGGAATGGTATCACAAGTTTGATGCATTCATGAGATCTCAACATTTTAGGCAAAGTGAGTCAGATCACTGTCTTTACACCAAGAAGGCCGCACATGGCAGCATGGTTATACTCATTCTATATGTGGATGATATGCTACTTGCTAGTAGGAATAGCTATGAGCTAGATGGTATTCGGGCCAAGTTGCATGAGGCATTTGACATGAAGGACTTGGGAGATGCAAGACACATTTTGGGCATGTGCATTACGCGTGACACAAAGCAAGGACTCTTATGGTTATCCCAGAAAGAGTATGTCGGCAAAGTGCTTGAGCGTTTCAATATGGCGGGGGGGGGGGAGGCATTGAGCACTCCTCTTCCTCCATATGTGAAACTCAGCCAGAAAGATTGTCCAAAGTCAGATGGTGAGAAGGCCGAGATGGCTAAGGTTCCTTATGCATCAACAGTTGTTGGCAGTTTGATGTATGCTATGATAGCTACGAGGCCCGACATTGCATTTGCAATGGGAGTTGTTAGCAGGTACATGGCAAATCCAGAGGCAAGAAGCATTGGGAGGCAGTGAAGGGTTTGATGCATTACTGATTGAGATGTGCATATGCTTTGGTAGACGAGATGCATGTGTACTGGGCTACACAGTGTAGATTATTTATTCTCTTTCACACAAAGAAATTTCACGTGCGTCCGACAGTGTGACGGGAGCGTACCCATTCTCTCTTCTGAGAGGTCGGATAATCGGAGCCGCCCACGCAAGCAGCAGCTCCAGCAGCGCTTGATACAGTACAAGGGCGTGCATGTCAGAGATCCGAGGAGCCGCGCCTGCATCTGGCTGGGCTCCTTCCAGTGCCCACACCAGGCCGCCCGCGCCTACCACGTGGCCGTCGCCTGCCTTGAGGCCCTTCAGCCGCCCTCAACTTCCCGTCCGCGCCCCTGCCCGCCGTCCCCTGCCTTTCATCGACGTCCATACAACAGTTGGCGGCCCACGAGGCTGCCCGCTTCATCGTATTAGAAGCGGCCGTGCCGTCGCCTGGAACTACAGCTGCTGCCGGTTCCCCTGCCCAGTCGGTGATAGTCGCTCACGCCCGGTGTTGTCATGCCACCCTGTAAGAGTAACCTCCTTCCTAACTCCACCTCATCATGAACCTCCACCTACCCATGCCAAATGTCCAACTTGTCAAGCTCTTTCTTAGCCTGCCACTTGTGGGCTGATTTAGACTCCTTTGCCATACACACAATGTTCACAAAATTCAAAATCAAAAAAGCTCAAACTCGGCACATAACCCAAACGGCATAAGCTTTTCATTCCATTTTGGCTCATATGGCCCAACTGGCAATGCCACAAAGAAGTGCTTGGCTGCTCGGTTATAGCAACAACATTATCAGAAACACCTGATACATGCAAGGGATACAGCGTCCCACATTTGGCACCTCTAGCCAAAACCATAGAGCCCTTCTGAATCTTCCAACTCTGAGATCCAAAGATAGTATGATAACCACTATCATCCAATTGACCAGCCAATATAAGACTCTTAGTCAGCTTGGGTACATGACGTACATTCTTTAGAGTAAATGATGAACCATTTGCAAATGAGAACTTAATGTCCCCTGCTCCCACTATGTCACATGCATAGTTGTTTCCAAGATGAACATAGCCATGCATTCCACTATCATAGGTGCTGAACCAATCCCTATGGGGAGTGACATGAAATGAAGCACTTGAATCTAGGATCCAATCTTGAGAATATCCATCATCGGATGTAGTAAGCGCTTCTGCAGGTAGGCATGACATGAAAAGTATCTCAATGTCTCTACTATCAGTGGTGGTGACTGCATTGATTGCTTTCCCTTTCCTGTCATCATCTTTTGGTCCGTCGTCATTCTTCTTTACATCCTTTTTCTTCTCCTTTTGCTCTCTTTTCCATGCATAACAATCACGCTTGATGTGTCCCTTCTTGCCACAATGATGGCACTCAATATCCTTGTAAGTGCGTGACTTACTGCGTGACCTGCCTCTTTCTGTAGACTTCCCCCTGAACTACCATCTACCATGGTCAACATTGAGAGCTACATCTTGCTTGCCATGATCTACAGACTTCTTTCTGATCTCTTCTGCAAGAAAGCTACCCACAACATCATCAAAGTTCAGTACTCCACCAGGTGCAGAGTTACTGATAGTAGTGCGAAAAGTATCCCATGATGATGGCAATGAACATAAGAGAAATATCGCCTTCATCTCCGCATCAAAATTCAGCTTCTGTGCTTGAAGCTGACTGAAGATGATATTGAATTCATTCAAGTGCGATGTAATGGATCCACCCTCTTTCATCTGCAGCTCAAATAACCGTTTCATGAGATAGACTTTGTTGGAGGCAGTCTCTTTCTCATATGTGGCACATAGCTTCATCCACAGCTCATGCGTAGTCTTCTCATTCACCACTGTAAAGTACACTGACTCAGCAAGATGAAGTCTGACAGTAGACTTTGCTAAGGCATCCAACTCATTCCAATCCTCTGCATCCATATCTGCAGGCTTAGGCTTCAACTGCTTCTTTTGAATGAGCACATCCTGAATCTGCTCTTTCCAGAGCGAGAAGTTCGTACCATCAAACTTCTTGATGTTGTACAATTCGCGCTCTAAATGCGATGAAGACATGATGTACAACACTAATGGCAAAGATCACAGATTTTGAAAAAGCGTACTGTCACATCAAGTAGGCATGTGTGCTGACATCAACTGGCATGTATCCAATTGCCAAAACTAATGTACCTACACCTGTAAGAAAAGGCTTCCACAGTAGTAGAAAAGCAGTGGGCAACAGGAAAGCAATGAACAATAGCTCTGATACCAGTTGTTGTGGGCAGCTGGAAGCGGTGAGCACACGAGGAGAGTAGGAGAGAGAGACGACACAACCGTTTTTTTGGTGGTAGCAAAAATTACCTTATCTCCTATTATTCCATTTATATATGATGGGCTAAGATACCCATATACAGGGGCCTTTACCCCCAACAGGTTGCTCTAATCGGGGGAGTTGGAGGGTGTCCTAGTTGGAGGGTGTCCTAGACCGGTTGAGGCTAAGGTGTACTATATAGGGAGCACCTTCTGAGTCTAGCACTTGCCATGTGGCTTGGCTGGCATTGTACATCTCGATGAAATAAAGGTAGTTCAGGAGGTCAAGTCCCTGCTCCAAGTAGATGATGACAATTGGGTCAGTGATGGCATGGTAGTAGGGCTTGATGTAGTAGAGCAACTTATGCTCTACTTTGTGTGTGTTGTTCATCAGGCTGTGGATGGCGTGCCCATCGACGTGCTTCATCAAGGCCTTACCCAGATGGGAGAGCTGGGTCGGGTGCTTGCCATACTTCTCAAAGCGGTGGCATGCTTGCCTTCTCTTCTTTTGGGGAGTGTGGGAGACAACCTTAAGAGAAGAGTCACAATGCTCAGGGGAGTAGCCATGGGAGTGGTGGGGTGGTAAGTGGGGAGGAAGCTGTGAAAATTTGGGAGAAAAAATGGGAAAAGTTTGGCTAGGAAGCAAGAGGAAAAGTGAGAAAAATGAATTGTGGTGGGCCCTTATATAGACTTTTAGGGGAGGTATGGCCGTGGCTTTATAGAGGAATGACTATGGCTCTATAGAGAAATGAATGTGGATTCACAAGAGGGAATGGCCGAGGCTAGGGAAGGTATGGTTGTACCTCTAATAGATGAACGATCGTGGATTCGGGGAAGGGAATGGCCATGGTTTGGCAAGAACGAATGGCTGTGGCTTTGTAGGAGTGAATGGCGCATGAGAGGCATGTGCTTAACATCATCATAGACCTTTCGTTTGCCCTTGTCTGGCAAAGTGCTAGTAGTAATGCTCAACTTTGGCGGTCTCATTGGAGGTGTTGTGGTGTGGTGAGCTTGTCGGGCAGAACATTGGCCAGGACAGATTGGGTAGCCATATTTGCCTATTGCCTTTATAGAACTTTTTGGCTTTAAGAAGATTTTTAGGTACCCACCTGTAAGTAGTTTCGGTGTGGGGGACGAGGTGGGCTGTTTTGATGGTTTTGCTTTAGTGGGGACCTTCACCGAATGTTCTCTTGGACCTTGTGGGTTTACGGTTGCCTTCACGGAGGTTAATGTGAGGTTTTGGTAGTATGTTGATGTGTCGGAACCTTTGGGGTTGTCGAGGTTTGAGAGGAAAGGTTGGATCTTCGGGGGCTCCACAGGGTGGTAGCACCCTCATAGTAACCTTGTGTGATGAGGATGTTCTTGGGTACCCAATAGTGAATATTGGTGGCTCACATCATGGAAGGGGCAATGTGGCTCTCCAACATTTCCCCTTCTAACCTTGTGTCGAAAAGTTTTCTTCTACACACACAACTATGTAGTGCCCACATAGGCCAACGGGTTTGGTAAGCTTGAAGAAATCCTCTCCCCTCCCCTCCTCTCTCTAGCACTGAATGGACAATGCTTGATGTTTGGATACGATTGCTCTTAAGGCAAATATGTCTAGTGATATACAAGCCTCTTTGAAGTACACCAAGGCCTCAAGATCAGTGGGTCTTACTTGGGCATGCCCTATGCATGTGTTCCCTCATGTTTCAGGCCTTTGACTGCACACAAAGGCCCCCCATGTACATGTGCAAGGTGGTGGGTGTTGAAGAGATGGTCAATTTACTTGGCCAAGGGTGGGACCTTGTGGAGGGGGAGCACAAAGGGAAGAATTTAAAGTGCAATATAGTACAATCTAGTGTCTCCTTTCGATTCTTGCGAGCATGTGCCACTTTGTGCATTCGATTTTGTTATGAGCGGTGGATCATTGGAGCCTATTGAATGTTCGTGATCACCTACGCATCTTGGGGTACGAGGAAATCGGCAACGCTTGCTTCAAATTGCAAGGCAGGAAGGTAAGGGTTGTTTGCTCTTTAAACAAATGTATTTGCTCATAACTATCGTAGTTCACTTACAAAATGAGGTGTGTTTAGATAGGTTGGAAGGTGGCTAGAAGCAAGCGCCAAGGTGTCCTCTGATTGGGGGCAAGATGATGTCACTTTGGCTCAAGGGACCTAAGCTAGAAGTGTCCATTTTGTAATCTCACTTCATTTTGGGTAGATGATTTGTAATCTCACTCCATTTTGGGTAGATGATTTGTAATCTCACTCCATTTTGGAGTTGTTCTGTAATCTCACTCCGTTTTAGAGTTTTATAAATATATTTATTTTCTACGATACTTTGGTTTGTTGAATAGGCATTTTGGTTTATTGAAATTGTGGTTTTGTGGTATGGTTGGTTTACTTTCATACTTGGTCCTTTGTGTGCTTGGTCTCGCTCAACCTAGTTTTCAACTCATGCAATTTTGGAAAATATGGTTCTGTGTTTTTTTTGGTCCAGTGTGAAAGGACACAAACCTTCTATAAATACCTAAGGCCCCTTTTATGTGTCATTTTTTTCTTCGCACTCTCCAAAGCACCAAAGCACCTAAACAACCCTCCTCATCACATGATGCCCCTTTAGCAATTCATGGACTTCCTACATGAGAGTGACTTCCCTAAGGCCATGAAATTGCACGCTATGTTCACTTGCATGGTTGACTGGACCTCCACCATCCAATTGCACTCAGATCTATGCTGACATGCTCATCTACATGGAGACCCACCTGAGGCCGCACTCACTAGCATTATGGGATGATGATGGCTTGTGGGTGCCATGTAAACTACTCGAGCACATAGTCCACAACAAAAAAACCTTCAAAAAATGGCTTAAAAGATTTGAAGGTATGGCGGCACTCTTAGATCACTTCATAGAGCTTTAAAAAAAATAAGTCTGCAAGCTCCAATGCTTCCTCTCAGGGTTGGCACGTTTTGTCTTCCACATTTGTGAAGGAGAGGAGGAAGGTGAGATTGAGCTCCCCTAGCCTGGGGGGTTTGTCACAGAGAAGGGTGAGCAAGACAGGGTAGCCATTACCAATTCCCAGTGAATCAATGCTTGTCCAAAAAGACTTCTCCGAGGGTGCTCGTCCAAAAAGACTTCCCCGAGGGTGCACTGGGGTTGGCTCAGAACCCTCATTGCTTCAAGGCTAGTGTGCTACCAGTAGGGAGGTTGAAGCGACAAAGATGACTATGCCCCCATTCCAGAAATAGAAATTGAAACATATGTCCAGAGGTGGTTGGGGGGGAGCTCTTTTTCTTTTTGCATGACATTGAAAAATCTTGTGGGATTTGCATGGATGAGTGCCTTAGCATGCTCAAGGTGAAATGTGAATTCCCTACTATAGATGATCCGAGTACAGGCAACCTTGAGGATACCCTCTTGCCATTGATAGATTCCATGGAGGACACAATGGCGATCGCGTTAGAGGCAGCAAAGAGCGTGGAACAAGCTCTTGTAAACTGAGGAGGAGTTTCAAACTACCCTAAAAAATCTCCAACTTGTGGTTGTGCCATACCAGGAGATGGGTGGCGGGAGTCCAAAGAGGGCAGATATGGATGAGACCAGGCCCAAGATTGATTTGGAACGGAAAGCTGATGAAGATGAAGATAAAAAGTAGGAGGCTGTGGTGGAGGTTGACAGCTGGGCCACACGAGGTGGGGGGATGTGTAGCTCCATTGTCCCATGATCAGCCCTAAACCATTATATTGCCCTTCTCCCTATGGATGATTTTGTTATAATCCATAAGGACTTCACCTCGTCTGCCACTTTCCCACTTTTTGCATTAAAAGAATTTTCAAAGCAACTATGCGTGACCACTTTAGGCCAGTCAATTAACTATGTGATATTAGTTAAGAAGTCTCTTGGAATGACCACATTTGGTACCAACTATAGAGGCAAGGTGTTGGCCTAAATAGGAATTGCAAAATTTGCACGCCAAAACTTTCCCAAGGACATAGCAAAAGCCATCATAACAGGGGAGCTCCCCATATCTAAAAAACGTCGGACAGCCCTTGAAGGATGAATTCCATCCTCTCATATGTAAACTCTTATGTAACCGATCTCTTTCGAATTGTATTGTTGCAATCTCTATGAATCGTTGTCGATCTGTATTGCAATATATATAAATGGGATTTTTCAAATTGTAATTCATCTTTTGTGGAGTTTGTATATTATTCGTCTTTTTATGTTCTTTGTGAGCTTCTCTATGTGTTTGATTTTCACAAAACATCAAAATCCAAAGGGGCTAGAGGGGTGCGAAAATGCCCTGTGTGGGCCTCCCCCGCACAAAGGTCTTTTTTGCACCCTTCTAGCCCATCATGCGGATAGGACAATTACAGAAATATTACATTTTTACTTGATAGGCCAATTACTGTAAAAGTCACACACTCTATTTTTGTGGGCCTTTTTCTCCGTGAATTTGTTGCGCCAACTGCATGTCCTTCATGATGGTCACTCACTTAGCATGAATTGCGTAGAGGTTAGTGTCTTCAAAAAGAGTGACCAAGTAGGCCTCCGTCGCCTCCTACGATGCTTTGAGGGCAACGGACTGCATATGCGACATTCCATCTTGTAATCCCATAGAATTTCCTTACATGCCGTGCAAATGGTGTCCTCCGGATTAGTAGCTTTCTCGACTTTTGGTAATGGCATATCTCCTGGGATAATCTGAAGCCAGAGCGTGTTTTGCGTTGTGGACCATGCGGAAGAGCTTGGGGAGGTTGGGC
>NC_141053.1:55104804-55199804 GCF_041138505.1 Cibotium barometz | reverse complement strand
TAATTCATATACCTCTAACAAGTTGAAGGGGAATTTGTCAACCCAAAAGGCATCACACAATATAAGCAAAACATCCCCATGGGGTAATGAATGTAGTCTTTGTCTGATCTCCCTCTGCAATCCGTATCTAAAAATAACATGAATAACCATCACATATTGTATAACGCTCATGACCAACCACTTCATTAAGTATCTCATTTATAAAGGGTAGAGGAAAATGATCTCGTTTTGTTGCTGCATTGCTCGAGGGGTTCACTATGTGTAAACCCTCTATATCACATGCGTTTAAGGCCTATTTTAAAAACCCCTTATTTGTGAATTTTTCATGAATAAATCACACCCTTTTTCTATTCAATCTGTAAATACCCCCTTTAAATGTTACCCTTTTGTATGTAAAAAATGTGTTAAAAAGAGATTTTTAAAATCCCTTCTGTTGAACCCACGTGCTACGCTTACATATTTATGAGTGACCCCCCTTGCATTGAGTGCCTTATAATCCACACATACCTGCCATTCACCATTATTTTTAGGAGTAACCACCACAGGAGAAGCCCACTCAGAATTTTCAACACGGTAAATAAATCCAGCTTTTAGTAACCTGGTTACCTCTTTAAGCAAAGCATCGTGTTGTATCACTCTTGACCGTCACAATTTTTGAGCCACTAGTTTGGCATCTTCTTTCAACTCAATGTGGCATTCTATGGCATCTACTCATCTAATCTATGTATAATCAGAAATAGACAAACTAGGATACCTACTTAGCATATCCAAAAATTCCTTCCACTCTTCGAGCTCCAGGTCATCTACTAACATAACTTCTAACTTATCTTGATTTGTCTAACTCTTCTTGAACCTTAGCCATAGTTCCTTTATTCACTTGTGAATAAAGTGTCACCCCCATTACCTCCAAAGATGAATCCTCAATGTCACTAGAGGACTCAAATTCCTCTTCTAAATATGAATACTCGTCATCGGTCTCCACATCATCTGAATCCTCATATACTGGATATCTTTCTACTTCTTTTCTTTCATGTCATAAACCACTGCTTGATTCCCATCAAGCTGAATCATTTATTGCCCTTTATTCCATTTTTGAATAGCTTTGACAGCAATTAACCATGGTTGACCCAAAATCAAGGGGTAGCCATCTCCCTTGGTTGTCATAACATAGAAGTCAACAATAATAGAAACCCCAAAGACACTCACGTTTAGAATTTTGATGACTCCAATGCAATTAACCTTACTATTATTTACCATTTTCACCTTGATTGGAGAAACCTCACGTAAGGCTTTAGTCCCAATAATTTATGCATTAAAGGTTCCATCATTAAGCAGATCTGGCTCCACCATCTACTAAGACCTTAGAAACCGTTTGTCCTTTAATCACAAACCTTTAATCACAAAATCCAAAGTGGGAATGACATCATCCAGGGCCTCCAATGGTGCTATAAGAACAATAGGAGCTCGCTGCTCACTCCTCTTTCTGGTTGATACTCGTACTTTTGTTTACTTCTCTCCTTACTTGCGAGGACACAAAGCAAATGCTCATATGTACGGTTCCACTCCATGGCCAAGAGTAAAATCTAACAACCCATCCTTCTTTTCTTCTTACTCCCTTCCGCAATATCTTCTCTTTTCTTCTTTTTTTT
This sequence comes from Cibotium barometz, assembly GCF_041138505.1. Classification (NCBI taxonomy): domain Eukaryota; kingdom Viridiplantae; phylum Streptophyta; class Polypodiopsida; order Cyatheales; family Cibotiaceae; genus Cibotium; species Cibotium barometz. The sequence goes on along the minus strand of NC_141053.1, from coordinate 55,198,155 downwards.
TTTTTGTGCCACATCAAATGATTCCTTATTCTCTAATTGCTATGAGCTCGTGATCTATGTCTAGTAAAACATTCCATTGCCTCCTCTTGTTCTATTTCCTCTTGCTTTTTATCCCTCTCTTCCAGCTCCACTACATGTACCCCCTATCTAGTAAAGGTGGAATAGGTGCAACCATCTAGGTGTGGAGGATTTTTCCCTCTACATGTATCCTCCTATATCTGGTAAAGGTGGAATAGGTGCAACCATCTAGGTGTGGAGGATTTTTCCCTCTACATGTATCCTCCTATATCTGGTAAAGGTGGAATAGGTGCAACCATATCCATAGATTCTCTAAGTGGAGGATTATTCCCTCCTTGCACAGATGGATTTCTTGGCATAGTAGCTCTTTGAGGCATTAGAACACGATAGATGGGATAAGCCTCACCTAGATTTCTCCTAGGATGCGGACAATTATACATACCACATAATTCTAACAAACAAACTCTTGTTGTTGTCTCTTAGGCAGTCTTCCCCCACCTTATTGTGGTGCATGAGGCGTATATCCCTAACTTAAATTTAAGATTTAGTATTCACCTAAATACATGGTCTTAACCCTACCTTATAAGCTTATGCCGCCTCATTTCAAAAAATCCCCCTCTTGTACACTCATGTGATATCATAAGTTTTCTAAGAGTGAATCCCCTAGGAAAGGTGTACAATGGTTTATGGGCCATCTTGGGTATTATCGATGCTTCATCATATTCTATGCTGAAATTGCTAGGCCATTGTATAAACTACTCATCGTCTTTGAATGAACTGAGGAATGCCAAGAGGCCTATAATAAGTTGAAGAACGTACTAGCTCATGCACCAATCTCCTGAGACCACCCAACTAGGATCTTGTATTCCATGTGCACATTGATGCATCAAACTTTGCTATAGGATGCGTATTGGCGCAACCTAGGGAATTCAAATTGGATTACCCAGTTTGCTTTGCTAGTCACTCATCAACTGAATGATGCAAAGATAAACTACACCACCACGGAGTGTGAAGGGTTGGCCATGGTTTATGCTATAAATAAATATAGACATTACTTGTTGGCCAACAAATTTATATTCTTTGTGGACCATCAGGCCTTGTTATATTTGGTGAACAAGCCTTGACTCACAGGAAGAATCACGCGATGGTTGCTTCTACTCATGGATTTAGACTTCACGATCACTGTGAGAAAAGGAACACAACATGTTTTGGTGGACCATATGTCTAGAATTCCAAACAGGAAACCTGCAACCAGCATTGATGAGATGACCTCCCAGATGCTTGTCTATTCAAACTTGACATGGTGCCTGAGTGGAGTGAGAAAATATTTGACTATTTGGCTCATGGGCTTCCACAAGATTGACCTTTGAACAAGGATAAAATGCATCAACTTATTAAGCTGGCCACACCTTATCAATTGATTGCCAAAGAATTATATAATCTAGGCAAGGAGGATATCCTCAGGAGATGTGTGCGAGAAGATGAGTTTATCACGATCTTAGAAGAAGCACACATAGGAATTGCCAGAGGATATTTTGCAGGAGAAATTATATCTCCAAGATGCTTCAAGTAGGACTGTGGTGGCCTACGTTATTTGGGGATGCCATAGAATTTGTAAAACGATGCGAGGAGTGCCAACGATTTGCTATTCCACAACAAAAGGACAGGATGCCACTTACCCCCTGTGATTGTGAGACAACCCTTTGAAAAATGGAAAATTGATTTTGTTGGATCCATTAGTCCAGCAACACATCTGTCCCAAGCATGTTATGTGATCGTGGCTATAGATTATTTCACTAAGTGGGCAGAGGCGAGAGTCTCTAAAAGAGCTGATGCTGGAACTATGGCCAAGTTCATTTATGAAGAGATCATTTCCAGATTTGGCTGCCCACTTGAATTAGTCAGTTGATCAGGGTTCACATTTCATTAATGAGGTTATTGAACAATTACTTATAGGATTCCTTGTAGTGCACTACAAATCATCACCTTATTACCCATAAGCAAATGGCTAAGATAAGAGCACAAACAAGATAGCCATTCGCAGACTGGGAACACAAGTTGACTGCAGCACTATGGGCCTATTGCACATCATATAAGGTAGTGAGCAAAGGGATACACTCCCTTCCATCTAGCTTATGGCATTGACGTCGTAATGCTTATGGAAGTTTTAGTTCCAAGCTTGCAAATTGCCATACAAGAAAGGCTCACTAAAAATACATTAGTCAAAAGGTTAGTTGACTTGGAAAAACTCGATTGTAACTCGGTCGATTGCCTCACATGGGCTTATGGTAAAAAAACTACGGAGAAAACACTGGTTTGACCGTAACTTAGAACATAAAGAACTGGAAACAGGGGACCTCGTCCTCATGTTGTATGGTGTGGGAAGCACTAAGAAAAAGAAACAAAAATATAGAGGGTTAGGAACTTTTAGAGTGTCCGAGATCACCCCTCAAGGGTCAGTCTGAATTGAAACTATCGAAGGGGTGGAAACGGAAGGGTACATCAAATGGAAGTAAACTCAAGAAATATTATGGACCCCTAACCCAGGAAATGCTCATGCAAGAGCATCTCCTAAAACAAAAAAAAGAGCTAGTCAAGGAAAAGATCAAACAAGCTCAAGAGGAATCCAAGGCGAGGGATGCCAAAGCCAAACAAAGACTTCACAAGGGAGAATGCTACATGTCAACATGGATTCACTTACCTTGCTTGACAAGGATGACTTGGATATTGAATCTGCATGACTCAATGTAAAGGTCTCTACAAAGGAGGGCCACATGACAAGCATTACACTCATTGATATGGGGTCAAGTCATAACTTGATTTCCTATGAGACATGGGTAGCTTTAAACAAACCCCCCTTAGAGGCAACTAATGCCGAGGTTTGAAGTGTGCATCCATTTGTTACACATGAAATAGGACTTTTGAATGTAAACATCTTTGTTAGAATTAATCCCTTGGTTAGGAAGGTGTTTGTTATGCTTGTAGGGACAATGGAAGAGGAAATGCTTCTTGGATGAACATGGATTTGTGCCAGCACCTACCACATCCAATGGGTAAAATGAGAAGTGCAACTCAATGAGCAAAGACACCATCACCGTCCCCTTATGGAGTCCATCGAATAAGGGGAAATAGGCAATGGCATGCAACATGGAATCTTCAATGCCATGAAAAATAGAACACTTAACAGAACAAGAATCCTCATCGAAAGGTCTTCCCGCTTTAAGAGAATTAAAGCAAAGGCAGAAAAAGTATGTAGGAAAAAAACAATGGGTTCCCAAGGCCTAGTTTCAAGCACAAGCATACTATGAGATAGACAAAGCCTCATGGGTAGCAAAGCGAAACAGACACGCTACAAGAAAGAGACAAGAAAATCTAGACAAAGACATGGAGCTGTATTCAAAGCAAGCCCGCACATAACTTAGCATTCAACAACAGTGGGTCCGGAAAGACTCACTAGCAACACACGGCTATTATCAAAGGAAACAAAATGGTATGGGTACCAAAAACAAATCCAATAACCAATGCCGCTTGTACTCCCAAAAGAATAGAAGAGCATTAAAAGCACAGACAACACAAAGTCCTAACTAAAGCAAACCCTAAGGAAGAACCAAAGTTGATATGGAAAAAGAAGCAAGTTCAACCAAGTAATCAAGGGAGAGTGGGACCACCAATGACATTCACCAACAAGGAGGAAAATATGAACCAAGGCCTGGAACTGGATTAGAAAGACGTGCACTAATAGTCACGTGAAGCAAAATAGGTGCACTAGGATTCGGTGGATGTACTCCTCCACTGGATGATGGAAGGAAAAATCAAAATTTCTCACTCAAAACTTATGTGGTTGTAAAAACACATTCCCACAGGCTCCAAAGTGCAACATTGGTTCCCGTGGTGGCACTAAAAGAATGAAGGGGGATGATGAAGGCTACCTAGCTCCAACAACTAGGGTTCCCGTGGTGGCACTAAAAGAATGAAGAGGGATGATGAAGGCTACCTAGGTACAAGGTAAAAGGGTTTCTATACATGATGTGAAACATGTTCATTCATTTCACATGTACACTTCTACTCCTCAGAATGCATAACATATAGCCTTGGAATGCTTGAGCATATAGAAAACAATAGGGTATCAATATTTGCACAGATAAGGGTACAAACAGTTTTCACGCCGTGAACCGGGCCGGGCTACTTCAGGCCATGAAATGCTCAGTTTCACGTTGTGAAACAATTCAAAATGGTTTACGTCATGAACCGACTCAAGCCACTTCACGCCCTGAAATGATAGAAAAACCCTCCATGAATCATAAGTAGACACGTGGCATACCCAATTAAGATAGCCGTCGGGGACCGACGGCTAGATCATAAATACATCTTCTTTCCCATTTTTGTCATTTTTTCATTTGCCCGGTTTGCTTCATTGCATGGTATTCTCGTTTGCATTGCCTTCTCAATTACGTGCGTCGTCGGTGTGCTTCTCTTGTGCTTGCTTGCCGACCATCGATTTCCAGGTAGGATCTCTTTACCCTTTCGATGATTTCATTCGTTTTCTTTTATCAATGAAAACAATGGGTTAAATCGGTTTCATGAAATCATATCTGCACACATTGATTGAGTCTGTGTAATGCTTGTTTTCTTTCATCTTGATTTTCATCTAGTCAGTCTTGCTTTAAAATCTTGAGATAAAACAAATCTACATAAATGCACACGGGTATTGTAAGATCCCTGTTCCCACCGAGCAACAGATTCGGGATACTAGCAGCGGAAGTAGCACTTCTCGCACGGGACAGGGGTCCCACATTCGGGGCCTCACCCACGGATATCCGGATAAGAGACTAATCCGTCGGTTGTTCCAAAACCGAACCCGAAAAAACTTTCTTTACCGGAAAGCACGAGCGATTCCACCAGGATAACTTTTTACTCTAACGTAGTCAAGATCATTTCTGATCGAGCTGATCCAATTACATCTATAAGATACTTGGTCAGATCAAGGGAGGAACTTGCACTTGGATCATTGGGATCAACGCTTTTTTCCCCATTCAAGAGGCACAGCCATTGATTCCTATCCATAGAACAGTTACTGTCCGGGATTTATTTTATCTATCGTAAAAACAAAAGTTTGAGTCTCGATTTACGGATCCATCAGTCCAGCCTAACCCCATCCAGTCCCATGGGTTAGCCAACCGCCCAACCACTGTAGTGATGGGATCCAATTAAGAATTTGGTTAGGTTTTGTCCCGGGTACCAAGGAAAAGAGTTCCAAGGCCCCCTAGCCGGATGTTCATGCAAATAAAACTAGTCACACCACTCACACACCCAATATGAAATTGCCTTTTCATAGATTCAACCAGTTTAAAACAATCCTTTAATAAAACCATAGTATCACTGATCACCATCTTCCAATTTATCCAGTTGATTCTTAATTTTCCCATCATTCCTTCATCAGAGTATCTATGGCATCATTGGCAACTAGGACGCTCACCACCTATCCACTAGGGGTAATCGAGCTCCTCAGAATAGCCATATGTACCCAAGGAGAGAGCAACAATGGTGTTCGGTGTGCTTAGGACCACATAGCACGAGTGAATGTCCCACATTCAGAGTCAAATTCAATGGGAATTGCAATGCATGTGGTAAGTATGGCCATCAATCTAAAGATTGCCTAGTACTTAAGCGAATGTTGGCAAATCAGGCACCACTAGCCTGGTCAAACACACCTCAAGTACCCGCGCTAATGCCTGCACAACCTGTCGAGCAACCGTCACAGCACATAGTTCCAAGGAATCCGAATGTAGTCCATTCTGTGCTGTTACCACCGCCAGTGCTAGGACCACAACCTCCACATCCAAGGATTACCCCTGTAAACCAGATGGGTTGTGAGTCACATAGTGCATGTGGGGATTATGAAGAGGAGATAGACCCCACTGCTCCATACGGGGTTGATACGTTTGAAATGATTCCCCAGTACTACATGGAGGATCATTTCGGGCAAGTTAAGCCTGTATATCAAGCGGCTGCTCTCGCCACAAGAGGGCAAAACCTTAATACCTTGGCGAGGAGACCACCTCTTCAATGCTATGAGTGTGGTGGACCGCATCGTGTAGCAGAGTGCCCTAATAGGCTACAGAAGATCGCTACTCAAATGCAACCAAGTCAAGGGAGCACATCGAGAATGCCGGTACATACATGTAATCGTTGTGGCATAGATCATTTGATCGCTTCAATGTCCACATAATCCTAATGCACCCAAGATTACGCCATTGAATTTGGTTGAGGTCACCAACCAAGCACGAGGAACCACACCTGTTGTACCCGCGAATGTAGTTACACGGTCAATGCTTCAAAATCAAAACTACATTCTTGAAGAGAGGGATACTGCATCAATCGCTCAGGCAAAGAAAAAGAAAACACGACGAAAGAGATCGCTTAATGCCACGAGCTCCAAGCCCAGTTCAAAGACTAACATAGGGACAGGAGACGACCCCGTGTATATGAATGATCCTGAAGATGATTCTGATTCAATAGAAACCATGGGGACCAAAGCCACTACCTTAAGGGAGGAACCCACTCGGGAGCTCAATGAAGGAGAATCAAGCGAGTACATAAATAAGGGAAAACAGAAGGAAACTTCCTCGGCCCCATAACCAAGTTAGTTAATGCCCTCTCGACCACCCAAACTGACTGAGACTCCCCAAGACAAGCCACGTGGGCCAAAAACCCTCAAGAAAAAGATTGGAACTTACCCAAACCCAGTTGAGGAGATTGAACAAGTGCAACACTTAAGGGGTTTGGTGGAAGAAACACAAAGAGAACTGGAGCCAAACCCGAGAAAAATCAAAATTCCAGACATAGTGTTTTCTACGCAAGTTCAGCCTCACCAGAACAATAAACCGTTAGCTATACCTAGTATCATTCGGGAAGAAAGTTAGGATAGGACATTCGGAAGTGGGCAAACACCCTTCTTGCTGGAAAGAATGTTTAGTGAGGGAATGCCTGACCCCATTGAAGAGGAAGTGATTCCATCTTCACCAGTCCCTAGTTAAGGGGCGATGTCTCGAAAAGTACCGTTGAATGTGTCTAAGCTAATGGATTTCATGTCCTCTGAAATCAGAACCACGATCATATCCAAATTATACGGAGATCTTGAGCTATTCTTAGCTCTTCGGGCATTTCTTAATGGAGAACTAAAGGCGGGGCTACCACAATTTGCAAATATGGATAGAGCCGACACGCTTCAAGATGAGGAGGAACATTGGGATCTACAACCCAACCTAGATGAAAACTCGGTCGTGGAAATACCTGTTAACAAGTTGGGACAGTACTTTGAAGGAGACGAATCTAATGCAACCCTCCCCATTACTACCAAGGGATTAACTCTAAAGGGAATCCTTGATGGTGGTGCTGGTGTGAGCATTGTGACTAAAAACTGTTGGGAATCTATGGGGAGACCTCACCTCGAAGTCACAAACATAGTGGTTAAGATGGCAAACGGAACTATTGCTAAACCTATTGGAATGTTAAGGGACCTTAAGATCAAGGTTCTGGGGTACAAGGTAGAACATACCTTCATTGTAATGGATTTCTCCAAGCATCCTATGTCATATCAAATGATCTTAGGACGTCCTTTCATGAGGGAAGCACAAATGGTGTATGACTGGTCAAAAAACCATGTCTACCTACAATTCCAGGACTCTGTCATTCGAGTTGATCTTGAGAATGGTCGTGCACATCCTTTAGGAAGCAAGGTTATCATTGATAATCGATCGGATACCACTATTCACTCCGCCCCATTAAGGTATTGCTATACATGCAAAAAAGAGACTGATGATGGGAAAGATTCTCCTTATATGGATGTCCTACCGGGTATGACTGAGTCGGATAACGTGGATTGGGTACACCTAGCGGCAACCATAGACACATGGGGGAATAGAGGCACAAGCTGGGTAACACCTGAGGGGCAAGATATGCCACCGTTAGTGCCAATAAACATGATAGGTGTTATGCACTTGACCCCTGATGGCGAGAACTCCACCGACACTGAAAGTAGCGAAGACTCTGACCAATGCAACTCTGAGTATGAATCTCAAGAAGAAATGACCCTAAGCCCGATGGGGAAAATGAATCAAATATTCACCCAAATGTGGAAGCAAGGTGCTCAAGGCCTAGGACAGTGACCTCCTGCAGTTCATCCGAAAGTGAGGGGGACACAAGTGAAGATCGACCAAGTGAGTCCGAATCTGATAGAAACAAAAATCAAAAACTTGGTAAGAAGAAAACGAGACATAAGCGCCAACGCTATCGAGCTAATGTACGCACTGCAATAAACAAGGAAAGATCCACTGCAGAATGGCTTAGTTATGTAGGAGCCATTGATGCTCATCGGCGGAAGATAGCGGATAATTGGGGACAATACCTCCAAAGTGTCATGTGGTGTATTCCACAACCTCATGACGTCGCCCAATTAGAAATCGAAGAGAAGCCGAAACTAAGTCGTACTGCAAGAAGGCGGCAAAACCAAGAGTTGGCTCAACAACAAAAGGAAGCGGAATTGACAGAAAAAAGCCTGGCACAACAAGAACCAGTAGACTTACACCCCGCACCCGAGCATTTCAAATCATTCACCATAGGGGAACGTAAAGTAGTCTACACAAAAGCCCAACGAACGCCTACCAATGGGAGTAGCGGTGTCTACGATGGCCCTGTGGTAGTTAAGGAGATAGACTTAGCAGATCCGGGTGAGGAGTCTAAACCAGTTTTTATTGCTCAAGAGACCTCACCAAGGCAGAAGAAGCTGCACTTACGAAGCTTTTTAAAGAATTCAAGGACATATTTGCTTGGACATATCATGATATGAAGGGTGTTCCACCCTCGGTGGTGCAACACACGATTCCAATGATTAGCACTGCTAAACCAGTCCAGCAACATCCCTACCCAATGAATCCTAAGTATGCAAAGATTGTACAAGAGGAAATTGAAAAGCTGGATATACCCAATTGAGCACTCAGAATGGGTTTCTCCGATAGTCATCGTGCTAAAGAAGAATGGGAAACTCAGAGTGTGCGTTGATCTCAAAAAGGTTAATGCAGCCACCAGAAGGGATCATTACCCCTTGCCATATTCTGAACATGTGCTTGAAAGAGTGGCAGGCAAGGAGGCATATAGCTTTTTAGATGGGTACTCGGGTTACAATCAGATCACAATTGCAGTCGAGGACCAAGCTAAAACAGCATTTATCATGGAGTTTGGAGTGTTTGCCTTTCGCGTCATGGCTTTTGGCTTGACCAATGCACCTGCAACATTCCAACGATTAATAAACACGGCCTTTAAGGAATATCTAAGGGACTTCTGTGAAGCTTTCTTAGATGATCTTTGTGTTCATTCCTCTTGGGACGAGCACTTGATGTGTTTACGAAAAATATTTGAAAGGTGTAGATTATATCGCATCTCCTTGAATCCTTTCAAATGCCAATTCTGGGTTAAACACGGAGTTATCTTAGGGCATATAGTGTCCAAAAATGGGATTTCCACTGACGAGAGTAAAATTAAGGTCATTCTGGAACTACCCCCACCCACCAACTACAAGGGAGTCCAACGGTTTATGGGCCATGTTGGTTATTATCGAAGGTTTATTCTATTCTTCGCCGAGATAGCTCGACCATTGTATAAGCTTCTCATCGAGTTTATTTGGACTGAAGAATGTGACCGTGCCTATGAGCTATTAAAGAAGGCCTTGGCGAGTGCTCCAATCTTGAGAATGCCTAACTGGGATTTACTCTTCCATGTGCATATTGATGCATCAAACTTTGCTATTGGGTGTGTGTTAACTCAACTTGGAGAACACAAGCTAGACTACCCCATTAGCTTTGCCAGTCGCCAGTTGAACGATGCTGAGATAAACTACACCACTACGGAGCGAGAAGGGTTGGCAATGATATATGCAGTAAGGAAATTTTGTTATTACCTCCTTGCCACCAAGTTTGTTTTCTATGTAGATCATCAAGCATTGTTGTATCTGGTAAACAAACCATGCTCCACAGGAAGAATCACACGATGGTGGCTATTGATTCTTCTTGAGTTTGATTTCACTGTTGTTGTGAGACCTGGCAAAAAACATGTTATGGCTGATCTGTCTCGCATACCTAATGGTGAGGCTCCTACAACGGGGGTTGATGATGACTTACCGGACACTTCCCTGTTCATGGTGGAGACAATGCCTGAATGGAGTGAGAAGATTGTTAACTTTTTGGTTAATGGCTTTCCACCCAAGGAGCTTCGTAAAGATCTAGCTCAAAAGCTAATCAAAGAATGCGAACCCTATTGCCTGATAGCCGGGACTCTTTATAAAAGAGGAAAGGATGACGTTCTTAGGCGTTGTGCCCAAGAGGATGAGTATCTATACATTTTGCAAGAGGCACATATGGGCGTAGCCGGTGGTCACTTCTTAGGAGACTTAACTGCGCGAAAGATCTTACAATCAGGGTATTGGTGGCCCACTATGTTCCAAGACGCATCACTCTTTGTGAAGGGTTGTGATGAATGCCAATGATATAAGAAACCCCAGAGGAAAGATCAGATGTCCCTACATCCGATCAAAGTAAACTAACCATTTGAAAAGTGGGGTTTAGACTTTGTAGGTCCAATTAGTCCAGCGGCCCGAAACACACAATCTCGCTATATTATTGTGGCCACTGACTATATGACCAAATGGGCTGAAGCGAAAGCGACACGTAAGGCAGATGCGAGGACAACAGCTAAGTTCCTCTTTGAAAATATAATCACACGATTCAGTTGTCCTTTTGAACTTGTGAGCGACAATGGTACGCATTTTATAAATGAAGTGATTAAGGAGCTCACAACAAATTTCATGATATCCCATCATAAATCTACTCCTTACTATCCGCAAGCGAATGGCCAAAGCCGAGAGTACCAACAAGACTTTAATCTCTATTTTGACAAAGACAGTTAAAGCTCATCGCACGGATTGGGATCTAAAGCTAACGACAGCTTTATGGGCCTATCGTACTGCGTACAAAGTGGCTATTAATTGCACACCATTCAAAATGGTATATGGCCAAGAAGCAGTCATGCCGTGGGAATTTGTCATTCCTAGTCTTCGTGTTGCTACTCAAGAGGGTTGGGATGGTAATCCCTTAGTAGAGCGTCTATATATCCTTGAGCGGCTAAACGAAGAAAGACAATTGGCTGTATACAATGCCCTTGTGGAGAAGGATAGAAGGAAAAAATGGTTTGATCGCCATCTAAAGGACAAGGACATCAAGGTTGGGGATAAAGTCCTGATGTATGGAGTGCGAAACGAAAAGAAGAAGCTCAAATATGCTGGTAAGGGACCATATAGAGTATGTGAAATTACCCCGCAAGGTACCATCAGAGTGGAGACTCTCGACGGAGTTGAAACCATTGGATTCCTTAATGGGAGTAAATTCAAAAGATACTATGACCCCCTGAGCCAGGAGGAGTTACATGCAATCCATCAAAAGAAGGCAGCTAAAGAACAAGCTGAGCTTAAAAAGATACAAGCGAGAGTCGAAGCCAAAGAACGTCAATAGCGTGCTAGGCGACAACGAGAAGCCAACTTGGGGATTACACAAGTATTTTTCGAGGAGGCAGACGAGGATTCACTGGAATCTGACCCACCTCTAAGATACCCAATTGAGTTACAGAGTCCTTACGGGGAGGTGCTGTATAATGCATTATTGGATACAGGAGCTCAACACAATTTGCTATCATATGGCGTGTGGTGTCAACTGGGAAAACCACCTTTATCCAAGAGTTCTATCCAAGTTCAAGGAATCAACAAGAAGAATATCCCTGTCTCAGGAATTCTGCACACTCCGGTTGCTTATGACAAGGGAACCATAATTCAAAGCTTTTTGGTTATGCCTGCTGGTACAATGGAAGGGACTGTAAACTTAGGGCGCAAATGGATGATGGCCACCAAATGCAATATCGATTGGGTAACCAGACGAGTCACGACGCAAGAACCAACACTAGGTCTGACCGCTCAAAATCCCGCACCTAAGTCATCCACTCAAATATTAGATAATGAAAATTCACAAAGTCCAGTGGCAAAACCATCTTTGATTGTTTGCCATTCCTCTAACGCTTCAACGCCAAGAGTGGAAACATGCAGGGTGGTCTCTAAAGCTCCGCTTACTATGCCAAAGAGTATATACAAATGGGTCCCAAAAGCTTCGTTAACAGCTACTTCCCCTGCTCAATCTCGTTCAGCCACCAAGAAGCCTCGTAGGAAGAAAACAGCTACCCACCCGAGAAAGGGCAATGTAACATCACGATGGATCCCTAAAAAATTATTAGTAGCCCAAGGGTACTACGAGGGGAATGACCAGATTTTGGTCCCTAAACATAAGTTGAATCCCTCTACATCACCTGTAAAACCTTGCAAACCAATTGTTGCCACCCCAATGACAATTCAAGACCGTGGTAAGGGAAAGGTAATAGAGTGCTCCGCACCACTTCTTCCAGAGTTAGTTTGGATTCCCAAACGATATCGATCATTACCACCTAGCTCAGGAAGGGGGGAGCCACATGAAGCTTCTAGCTCCTCATGCCAGGCACACACTCATATAGAAGTTTCTACATGCTCTACACCTACTCTTGTCAACACCCAACAAAAAACCGATGAGTCTACGTCTCCCCTTGTAATAGTATCGTCGAAAACCATTTTCTCCATTCGTCAATGGGAGCGTACACTACCATCTCTGCAATTGGATGTGGCCACAAGGGTCATAAAAAGCTATCTGCCCACATCACAACCTATGACCCGCTGGACAAATTGGTTCCAAGAGGCTGCAACATCATTGCAAATAATATGATCTACCCAAGGAAAGGGGGAGCATGTACTCACGCTCGACATTCTAATGCTTCCTCCTTAACCTTCTCCCCTGACCATGTAATTTCCAAATTCAAGGGGATGTATATATATAGCTTCATACATTTTTTAAAAAAAAAACAAAGAAAAGAAAAACAAAAAATAGTAAAAAGAGCAAGAGCACAAAAACAAGCGAAATATCCGTATACAATTAAGAACTAGATTGACCTGTCACATAAACCAACTGATGCTATATCTGTGTTTGCAGATATGGCAGATGCCCGATCATCATACACTTCATCCACTCCTACCTTTGGTGAGAGGTATCATCTGTACCTTTCTCAGATATTCCACATGTGCTATCCTGTAATTGAAACTGAATGGGATCATATAGATGTACTAAACCAGAGAGGAAAATGTTGAGGAATTAGAATGGCTAATTCGCCTATATTGACCATGACTGGCCCCTACTCCATAGAGGACATATCCCCGATAGCCCAATGCTTTCTTTTTCCACAAGATGACTATCCTCGCATGGTTACATTTTTGATGAGTTTATGTGGATGGAAAAATGAAAAGGAAATATCTGACAATGATGAATGGACGGATGAAACTCATGGCACTACTGAGGTTGACTTTATTTATTTGGATGATGCGGATAGAGGCTCTAGCCTTAGGGCTAGAGCCAGGACTCTACAATATCCTCTTACCGTATCCTCAGTAGTAGTGTGGTGACTGGTAGGTAGGTTAGTGTTTTCAAGTTTTTTCTAGTTTAGATTCCTTAAACAAGTCTTGAAATTTTCACACTGATGTGCCTCTCGAGGTATAGTGCTTGTTAGTTGATTGTACAGGTTGAAAAGTTTGAGGTGGGTTCGCGTTCAAGTCCTGAGACTGCCACAACGTTCATCAAAATATATCTACATCAAATTGCAAGCTGTCTCGTCAAATCAAGGAGATCTCCAATTACAGGTGTAATTCTTCCATACCCACTCTCTTTCGTTTTTACTGTTCAATTAATTGCATAAACTATAATGCATGACCACATGGAAATTGTCAATGTACTACTTAGTTTTTGAAGCTGCTTGCATGCTAGTGTAAATCATTAATGAGCTTAACTTTATTGGAAATATTCCTAGGCAGCATGACGTCTTTAGTTAACCTTGGAATACGATTGTCTTAGGTCTAGGGTCAAACCATCTTAATGTTTGACACCTGGCCATGTGTGTGTTGACCTCTAGGACATAGCTATTACCCCTTTGTCGAAAGGATGCAAGACAAATTATAGTTCAGGAGCGAAGATCAAAAGAAATAGATTTATATATAAAAAAAAGCCTACAATAAATGGCAATACAAGTCTATGATGTGCTTTAATGTTGGCCTATCGCCTTATTGATACTTGGTAGGCAAGGAGTATTCTACTCCAGACCGATGCCTTGGTTGGTAGGGGGTAGCCTTGCCTAAAGTGAGCTAATAGATTCCTGGATAATGCCTTGTGTTAAACATGGTACCAGGATCGATGTTAGTTTTGCCTTAGGAAGGTCGCCATTGTGTGTAAAAATTGTCATGTGCATTTAAAAAAAAAGAAGAAGCAAAAAGCTCCTGTAACTCTGATGTTTCTTGTGTCCCTAGGCTTGTGGTATTAACTTGTTCTTAGAGTAGACACAGTGTGGTCATCTGTTTATTTATTAAGCTTGGTTATTTTCTTTGACTTAGGCCAGTTATAAACCTTGATTAACCTTTGACACCTTGCTTACTCTTGATTTACTTTCAATAATTTTAAACTCCTGTTAATTTGGTATACTAGCTCATTCATGTGACCCTTAAACTAAGTTCTCATAGCAACATCCATTGTGGTCTAACATGCTTGAATTTATACACTTTATATCTTTTGAATTCCAGCATACTTTCACTCTACTTCCCTGTTTTGCAGACGGTCAACAACAACCCTCTCGAGCTTACCATACCATAGCTTCCGAGGACAGAATCTACATCAGGAAGGGGGGCATGTTAGGGACATTGAGACGTACTATATTTTACGTCATTAATTTAAATATTCTGAGTCATGGGCCGGGCTTGTCGGCACCATATGTTAAGGATGAAGGGATTGGGTGATCGTCGATGAGAGGCGCACCTTGAATATTAGTAGGATAAGGGTTAGGATCGGTCGGCCATGTATGGGCGCCCAAGTGTGAACGGCCAAGTCACCTATAAGAGTCAAATGTAACCCTAAAATCTTCATTCTCATGTGTTGTGAATACAAGAGTGCTCTTGCCTTATCTCCTTGGTTTCCTTCTCCTGCGTGTGAGAGAGAGAGAGAGAGAGTGAGTGAGAGAGCGATCGAGCACTGTGTAGCGGCACGGCGGCGGAAAGGCGGTAGAGCGACGACGGCGGCTCCTTCTTCACTGCTGCGACGCGGGAATCCTTCAAGGCGGCAGTTGAGCGGTGAGTGACACACCCTTTGCATTCTGTTTGAGCTTCCTTCCCTGGTTGTATGCTTGCAGCCATTCGTGGCTCGCATACGGTGTCTGGCAAGTCCCCAGCTACGACCTGTGCGGCAAAAGCGCACAAAGGCACAATCACCAAGGTAGATGGGTCCACTGAGAAGGTCCTCATTACCAAGGAAATGATCCAAGAATCACTAGGCAGCTACCACCACCCATACCAACACATGTTCATACCACCGATCAGATGCCTATGGGGGATATGCTAAAGAGGGTCTCTTTCAACAAATAGATCCGAATACGAGAACATCAGAAATGAAGTGGATGAAAAAGATTGTTGGAGCAATGTCAATGCTCATGCAAGTCAAGGTATAACAGGGTCCCCCTCAACAGAACAACAAAAGTCTATGAAGAAAAACAAGAAGACTAGGCTTGGTAAATCCATTGAGAGATGGAGAATTACTTAAAGTCACACCAATCAAAGATTGTAATCCCTATCTTCTTACCAAAGTGCTCAGCCATGTAGCTCATCTACCCATTCCCAAAGGCACTCAGGAGGCAGGGGTATCCCAGACTTAAGGAACATTTGAGCCCTTGTTGACACACATAGAAGAGGTGCAAAGGACAGGCGGTCTTAAAAGAGACAAAGAAACTCATTCAGGAACTAAAGGGGGGAAAGAAATCAAAGAAAGGTAAAAAGATGCGTGGAAGCTTACAATAATTGGAATCTGAAATGCAGTGAATGGAAGAAGTGGCATAGGATATTGCTTCTTTCCAATAGGTTCTAGAGGATCAAGAGGCCAAATATAAAGAAAATATCAGCATGATATCACAAGCAATTCCAGAGTCAACACAACAAATGCCATCTTCAAGCCTTGCTCAAATGGTATTTACAAACCTTTCACCACTTTGTGACTCTGTCATCTTAGATTAGCCCACCTCAGCGGAACTTGGTGCAACACAAGCTCTAGCAAAACAAGTGTCATAAAAGGATTAAGGCAAAAGGAATGAAGAGGCCACTTTAGCACACCCATAATCTCAAGAAGCTCAAGATGCTGAGAAGAGGAACAGACCCGATGAGACCATGAGTCCAAGTAAAAGAAGGCGATTCGAAGCAGAGGGCACAATTGAAGAAGGTTTGTTCTTGCACAATCTTGACACTCGTCGCTTTCTCAAGGAAACCATGGAAGGCCTCGATACACTGTTGGTGCACCAAAGAGAAGGCTTCGCCTCCACAAGTACAGATCTTTGGACCCAAGAGAAAAGACTCGTATGGAGATCTCACTTGCTTACCACTCACTTGCTGTGAAAGGAATGCTACGCTATGGAAATCGGTCTAGGAGTCTACGGACCAAGTGAAAGCACTTAAGGAGCAACGAGCTGATGCCACTCACAGGGAAGTCATTCTAAAAAGCTTAAAGGCAACCAAGGAATAAGAGGCCAGATTGTATACTTTGGAAAGTAATAATAGATTCATTAGCAAAACCATAGTCCGTACCACAAAAGAAAACGAGGAGTTGAAGGTAAGATTAGAGTAGCTACACAAGGAAGATGCATATACCAAGGAGAAGGAAGCAAAATATGCAAGACAACTAGAGGAAGCACAAGCCACATTCTAGGAAAAAGAAGATGGGTATACAGGACAAATCAAAACACTCACAGAAGCACTTACTTAGGTAAAAAGAAGATGGGTATACATGACAAATGAAAACACTCACGAAAGCACTTAGGTAAAAAATAGAGTGGTAAGTCTACAGAAAGATAGCAGATGAACAAAGCGCATGCCGAGAAACTAAAGGGGCAAGTATGGGGGCCCAACGTTAATAAGTGTGAAAAGGTGGGTAAGTATATAAGTGAATAAATTGTAATTAGGAGCAACTAATCATTTACTAATCAAATCATACTTTCTTGGAGCTTCAAGCTTCCATGGCTATGGTGGTACTCCTTTGAGTGCATGTGGTACTCCATATGAGTGCATTTTCTTTCTCTCTCTCTCTCTCCATCACTATAGTGTATCAGAGCCATCTCTTTGATCCATTTTCATCTTAGTTTTAAGAAAAATTGAGGAATTCTTGAATTTCTTGATCAAGAAATGGGACATGAGAACCTTGTTAAAGGGAAATTGATCTTGCTTGAGTAGTATTAATCTTTTAATTCACCCTTTTCCTAAGCTTTTGGGGCCATGGATGGTAGAGGATGAGATTTTGAGGAATCCACCCCTAAATTTTAATCTTGGGACCAAAATTTGGGAAAAAAGTGTTAATCTTGATTAGGGAATTAATCCAAAATGTTTTACTTGCCCCTCTTCTTCTTGCTTGATGTGGGAGAAATTAGGGCTTTAATCTCAGAGATTAGCAAGAAATACCCTACGGTTTTGGTGGTAATCAACCTTCTCTTCAACTTGATCACAACAAACCAACATTTCATCATGATGCCATGGATTTCTTCACGTTTTTCTACAGGCCGTTTTCTACAGGAAAATCGCCTTTAATCATCTTCAATCGTTGCTAATCACGACTATTTTGGCTTGCATAAGACCCAATGGCTTGCATAGGTCTGTTTTCTGCATTTTTTGGCGCTGTTTTGGCCGTGGAGATGACTTGTGAACTATGTGTTTTCGACCTGCGAGCTGTGCAATTTCGCCTTTGTAGTATGGAGCTTTCTAGTCACATGGGAACTTAATCACAGCTAAAATATTTCAACAATACTGGTGATGGCAATGATCTACAGCAGCAGCAGCTGGGCGCCTCTTTCACTCATTTTGACTGCATGCGTTTTGGGATGTGTAAGGCTGCGTTTAAACTCCTTTGAATGCCATGATTAAAACTTTGAATGCCATTGCTTCAAGTTGTTTACAATGCTTCTACAATCATTAATTGATTCTTATGCTATTGTTTGAAGATCGCTTCTTCCCTCTTGTTAAGCTTCAATTAAGCTTTAATTAGGTGGAGATTTAAAAGTGTTGTTGCTATCCAAGGAGTGTAAGAGAGAAGATAAGAGGATTCCATGAAATTCATCAACAAGTACTTGAGCATGTACACCAGCAGAGCTGACTACAAACCAAAGCTTGGCAGAGGAGCGGCAAAGACTACTTGAAGAAGCTATTATTTAGGCCACAAATTCTAAGATTGCAGCAAAGAAAGCGGATAGAAGATATGCAGATCTGGCTACTGCTCGAGATGTGCGGGAAGCCACCATCTCCACACTCCTCACCACCAAACACTCAAGAATACAGGATCTGGAATGCCAGCTCGACCTCCAAGAAAGATCTTAGAGGATGGAACAAGCTGATGAATTACAACTCCTTATCGAATCTACCTCGAAGATAGGTTCGTTTGCCAGTGACTCCTCAGGCCCCTCCTCAAACACTAACATTATTTTTATCTACACTAACCCTCTCTCTCCTTCAATACGAAATTAACCTCACAGAAGACCTCAGTCTAGGAGACCTTACACTAATTCATCAGAACATGGAGAGAGATACATACCCCACCATCATAATGGGAATCCTTTGGGGGATATAGTGTTACTGACCCAGATGATATCTTTTTCTTCCCCTTACATCCCATAGTGCTAAACCTTCATAGTTGGTGTCGGGAACTCCAACAGTCAGACATCCTGGATGACAGTGTCGATAAATTTGACTTGTTTATCCTAGAGGATACTCACCAACTACGAGATGGTTGCACAAAGTTACCAATGGGTTATTAGCCATGGATAGACTGAAGTATATAATACCCATCAGCATGGATGGACTGAAGTATATAATACCCGTCAGCATCTAAATCTCTTCAAATCTACATTATATCATCCTTTTGATATTATAAAACTTTATCGAAATATCCATAAACATTTAGAGGCTATGCTCACTACTATGATTTTTCATTTTGATAAAGAGCATATAGAATATCCTTATATAACCGCCGATGATATAAGGGACCTCCCAGGAATTTATGAAAACTAACAAGCCCAGTCTCTCGCCCCCAAGTTCTAGAGAGGGTCAAGAACAAACACATGAAACCTCCTCATCTTATATTTATCCAGTGTTCTCTTCCATGGCTAGTAAGTTATTAAACCCCTTTCCTAATGTATCTCCAACTAACAAAATTGAGGTAGATTGCATCTTCTCTCCTAGTTGATTTTTCCACTAACACTCTCGCCCTCGAGGAGTTGTCTGCACCAACACTATCTCCACCAAGGCCACTCGATGAGGTACATGACCATCACCCTCACGATGATATCTAAGATTTTTCTAATGATAATATTCTTGAGTCTTTGACAGTTGCAAAATATGAGGGTTTCATCCACACTATTGAAACCAAAACTCATGTTTAAGGTGCTGATGCAAATCACACTCTTCGAGCCTACCAGAAGAATCCTAATGGATGCATACTCAACCATGGAGTCAAGGAGGCAGCCTTACGTTCCATACCCTCTCCGAGCACCAATGCCATATTTAGAGGAGTTGTTACTGATGGAGAAGAGACATTATGGAAAAATGTGGCTCGACACACAAAGTTGGCCAATCCGCAATTGGCTGATTTACTGGGAATCAAAATTTTCACATTTACGATAAGCTAATGTTGCCAAAGATGGCGAAAGCAACACCCAATGCATACAAGGGGAGGCTACATGACTATCCACACTGATCATACCAACCCCTACCTGGCAAATTTTGGCATATAGCCGAGATGGCGAAAGGAGTACCTAACAGTGCCCGAATACACTTATCAGTATCAGAGCTCCCTGCCAGCACAAAGAGTAAATCCTTTATTCATGCCACTCAAAAGGTGCATGACTCCACTACAATTCCAAGAGGCAAAGAAGCAAGATTCTCATGTTTGCTACAACTTTCCGTATTTCTTGCCATCAACGTTCCAAGATATAACAAGTCAAAGACAACAATTGCTCACATGGATAAGAGCATGGTGTAAAATCCTAGATCCAGATGTAATGGTTGCTATGAGATTTTTGAAGTTGATCGTAGTCCTCATCGATCAACCAAAAGAAAGACATGATGGAATTGACACGGATTAGCTTTGCTTTGACATGAACAGAGGGCCAACTGAAAGAGGCATGATGCTTTACTATCATCATCAAGGTGTCTTCCAATATACATGTATGTCATTTGAAGACATGGTCGACATTGGGTTCTGGACCTCCCACACAGCATTCCGAACAACCATTAAAAAAGCTTCAGTCCCGCCGCAACTTATATCGACATGAGCTCGACGACGACCAAGTCTTTTGACCTAGATAACAGTGTTGAGAACAACCTACATTAGTTAAGGGGGATGTTAATCCCATTTTGGATTAACAAAGATGATCCTCCAATTGAGGACATTAATAAGTGTCATGTAAAGACACTATAAAAGTTGTATTGAGATACTGGCCACCCAAGACCTTAGTTAGTAAGTTTTGGGCGCCCAAGTATGAATAAGAGCCAGTTGTATAAAAGGCAAATTCTCATAATGAAATGACACAATCCCCCTTTGTGCTATAATAGCTCTTGTCTTTGTCGAGAGAGAGAGAGAGAGAGAGAGAGAGAGAGAGAGAGAGAGAGAGACAATCCCTCTTTGTGCTATAATAGCTCTTGTCTTTGTCGAGAGAGAGAGAGAGAGAGAGAGAGAGAGTGTGTGTGTACTCTAGTGCATGTTCCTCTTTCATGCATGTATGTGAGAGAGTGAGAGGTAGCCTTGCATTGTGGTGTGAGCGACTCCGGTGTGACAGCGTGGAGGTGGAGATCGAAGGAGTGGAGATTCCAAAGAAAGCTTGAGGAGCCTCAAGGGATGAAGCATTGGTAAGTACCCAACAATTGTTGTGTCTATTACTTCTCCCGTTTGCGGTGGGATGATTCTACCTTTTTTTTATAGTCTTCATATTCCTCCAGATTCTCTTGATATAAAGACTCGATTTGTTGCCAGAGTACTTCAATGGTTTGAGCCTTGATATATTTTTCTTGAAAAGTTGCTTTCAACTTTGCAAAATTCTCATGAAATTTTGGATTAAGAGATAAGAGCCAACTACGAACATTCTTCCGTAACACCATTGTGAAAGCACTTAGCTTTTCTGCTGGTGTATCTTTCCCAAAGATGGAAAAAGACATCTTCATATTCTCCAAAAAATTCTCTGCATCTTTATTAGGTCCACCATCAAATAGTGGGTACCCAAGGAAGGTAGCCATTTCATGGGCTTGTTGCATAGCCATATCGATCTTGTGTAAACTGAAAGCTGCCAATGAAGAACTCCTCTGTGGGGGCACCAAAATGATGGCAATAAAGGAAGATAGACCTCTATAGCATCCTCTATTGTCTCATTGGAAGATAACAACTTTGTAATACACATGCACACTTTCAAAACAAAAGAAAAACCCAACAACCCCGTAGTGAAAGAAAACCAAGAAGTAAGGGGAACATATAGAGGAGAGAGAGGAGAGGAGAAGTAACATTGATGAGCAAAGAAATTCAAAAGAAGCTCTTAATGTGGAGTATTTCATGAACACACACCCTGCGTAACCCACACTCTTAGCCTTTTCGAAGAGAAGAAAACTCAGCCAACGTGAAACACAAGAAGAACTCTCACACACACAAGAAGAACTCTCACACTCTCTCTCTTGATAAAAAGCTTGATTTGAGTAGAATGGATATGAGAAAAAGACAATGAATATAGCTTCTATAAAAGAGGGGATACGAAATTATTGTTTTGAAATAAAAGAAAAGAGAAGAAATCCTACTATTATGAACCATGCAACAGGTCCAAAGAAGAACTTTCACCACCCGTGATGAATAGTTACTATAGGAAACCCGGCTGTAAAGATTCGGCTAGCATGGAAATTTCATCCTCATCAAAGTATAGATTCTCCCGAGTGAAAAGGACTTGAACTCTTTTACTAATGCACCCATTCGTGTTGAAGTTGGGCTCCTCTCTCTTGCATGCGATGTTAAGCTCTACTTTCACTCCCTCTATTGTCACACATATGCTTGTTTATATAGGTATCTAAGGGCTCTTCCCTTCCTCTCCTTTTTACTGTAAAAAGATTGGTGTTGTATTGATTTGTGCAGTTTTTTTTATCAGGAAAAACGGTATCCTTCTTTTGTAAAAAAAATGCTTCTTTTTTAGGGGAAAAAACTCTCTTTTTACAAATCCAAATGAAGGCCTCTCCTTCTTCTTTTTTTTCTCAAAAAATGGGGCGTGGTGGGCTAGATGTATGCACAGTCGATGGCATCACACAGTTAATGAGGAAAACCACAAGCAACAGGCGGCTTATGGTAGTTGAGGCACCTGAAAAGGCATGCCAGTCCACACAGACGACGAAGGCGCCCTCACGTTGGGTGCACACAAGAGCAATAAGCCAAAACGCAAGGCTCACGAGGGGTATAGAAAATGGTCCTCAATTATAGGCTCTAAGGGATTCATATATTTTAGAGTACAATAAAAGAGAAAGGCCAAGACTAGTGTGGTAGAACATGAAATGTTAAGGTAATTTGAAGATTTTTAATAGTCATCATGAAATTCTTCCAAGATAATTTGAAGATTTAACAATCATCATAGGATTAATAGTGCTAAGGTTGACTGTCCACTAATCTAATCATAAAAGTCACTCAAAGAGTTTGCATTCATGCTAAAGATATTTTTGAAGTAAATTTTTTGCCTAGCTAAAGGTTGGCATGAAGTTGTAATTCACCTTTTACAAAGGCTTATCAACAAGAGGGTTGCGATTTCGCCTCATCTTGAATTCAAATGTGTTGACGAAGGAAAGAACACTTCAAGTCATCAAATCTTGAAATTATAAATGACTAAAATTTTCACAAGTAAAGGATCACCGTCACATACATTAGTTATGTATTTATGCATTGTGATTTGTCATGCAAGTTTTGTGGAAGCCATTTTTTTTTTCTAATTTACAAGACCTTGTTATATAGGGCACAAAAATCTTTTATTGGGAAACTCCAATGAATCATGAGGCTAATTAAGTCACATGTTTGCCTCACACAACCTCCATCATCTTCATTTAAGGCCCTAATTTCTCAAAGCGTAAATTTAGAATTTTGCAATAGCTTCTAGTAACATGAGTAGCAATAGGATTCTCCTCTCCGTGATCTATAAAGCTTTGGAACCCATAACCTAGGGAATATCAACCAAACAGCACGATTAAAACTTAAGAACCTAGGGAATATCAACCAAACAGCACGATTAAAACTTAAGAAGAAGTTATAACTTTATGATATAGTAGGGTGATGATTTGTGGTGTCCAGAAGTACGTGGGCGCGGCCAGGCGAAAAGCCTCTCGGGGGGAGGGGGAGCTGGTAGAGTAGGGTCGGCCTCCTTCTTGCAATAAAAGCAGGAATTCTTGCAAGCAACCAACCAAGCACTGTGTGAGTGCTTCTTCTCGGTCCACTAGAGTACTCTCCTATCAAATGATGTACACACATCTTACATTTGTTTTGTTGATTCATCATGTTGCAAATATAAACTTACGCATTAAGTGTTGGAGAAAGATCTTATTGCATTCAAAAATTTAAATTCTATATTTTTCTATGATGCTTCAAATAATAATAGTATTTGGTGCAATGTGTCGGATGTCCCTTCAAGTTGTTATACCCTTTGTCAGTTATTGTTTCTTAATGCTATCTGTTGTTGCTCTAATACTCTAGCTATAACTAAGCTTGTAGTTGAATGCAAAATGGAGAATGTGAAATTCTTGTAGAAGGTTTTATAGGCTTCAATATCTTTCTTCATTCTATTTGGTGGTTTTCTATTGCACTGCTTTTCTTTTTTTGTAGTCTTTTGTAACTCCAATGTATTTTCTCCCATTCTTAAAGCATGTGATAGAGTAGACTACGCATTCATCCTCTTTGTCTGTTGTCGTCTTTTTGTCGGTTGCTCTCCTCATGTCTCGGTTTGCTCGATCTGGATTGCTTGCATTGGAATTGTTTTTTATTATTACATTTTATATGTATTTTTTTCGTATTGCATTTTATGTTATTGGTCATTTAGTTACCTAATGTATTCTCAATCTTCTTGTATGGATCTATGTTTTGTCCGAACCATTGGTTGAAGAGTTTTCTATCAAAGTGCCATGTTATTTTCTCATCATTTATTGACAGTTGAGTATTGTCGGTTGTGTGGTCGTATTCTTTCATTATCTGGGACAATATCTGGCTTCTTGCGATTTTTTTGTCAACATCCAAGAGTTGGTTGATGTCGATGTTATATCCATAACGAAGCATTTCCAGTGTGTACGTGGTTATCCCTTTGCTTTTGTCATCTCGAAGTTTTTGGGTTTTTACTTGTACAGTCCTCTAGTTGTCTCATTTATTTCAATGCCGATCTTTGTCAATATCTCCTGCTATAGTCTTGCAGAATGTTGGTAATATTACAATTCTTTTGGTCAGTTCGAGAGTTATTAAGTAAGCGGACGGAGAGCTTTGTGTTTATATACATAGCGGCTCGCCTGTTTGCCACCTTCAAGTTTTTCTGCTTGTCATCACTTAGTTGTTTGCTGCAACTGTTCATGTATGAGGGTAGATCAGTGTAGCTCAAAAACTCGTTGATATATGTTATTGGTTGATCTCCAGTCAAGTTTGCTAGTCGCATCTGGTTTGTTGTTAGGTAGCGTGATGGCCTTGACTTTGGTTTGGGTTGTCGAGTGGTTGTTACATTTTTCTTAAATAATTCAAATAGCTACATGTTAAAAATGCTTAGATGTTATTGTTCGACATGTAGGACATTGTTATATTATTGATTGCATAAATGAATGTGTTTGAAACATACCTTGTTGCCATCCATAGTTGTTGTTGATGACTTTGGTATGTGGATCTGGTAGATGTGTAGGAACATAAGTTAACTGGCAATAAATGAACAAGAAGTAATGGGATGCAACTCATTATGACAGTGCAGGATCGAATTATGTGCTTTATGTAAGGGGAGGGAGAGCTTTATGTTTATATACATATCGGCTCACCTATTTGCCGTCTTCAAGTTTTTGTCATCACTTAGTTGTTTGTTGTTGCAACTGTACATGTATGAGTGTAGATTGGTGTAGTTTGAAAATTCATTGAGTGTTTAGTATTGTAAACAAGCCATCATAATTTTGTGGAAGAATTTGGATGCACCTCCGAGCTAGTTCCTCACATCACACTGGTCTATTTAATCCTAGAAATTTTTGATCCGCATGATAAATGCTTCAATAATTTCTTCTTCAACAAACTTCTCAGCAGTACGCTAGTTCTCAACTTCCGAATCTTGGTTTGATTCCGAGTCTCATATTGATTCCTTTGTATAGTACATGCCTTTGATGCCTTAGTTGTGTGTTGAATCAGAGTAAGAACAAAATCACTTATATTAGCACAAAGTGCGTTAACATTGCACCTCTTCCATGCCCGAAGAAGTGTATCATCTGGTGGAAGTTTGTTCGTGATGTTATTAGGCTCAGGAATTCCCACTAGTTATGTATCCATTCCTAGAATAATTTCTAGAAGCTCATAAGAGTTACTGGTGTTGATTTTGAATTTCGAGAGTGTAGTGTGTCCCATCAAGCTTACCTTCTTTGATAGAAGAATGCACAAGATTGGTACTATAACAATAGTCAATATTAAAGCCATCACTCCTAGTATTGTAAACAAAGAAAGACTAGACTTTATGCACTGTTTCTACTAAAAGCACCATCAAGATTTCCTTTAGTGAAGGCTAGTGCATAAGATCGGTACAGTAGCCATCCGAGATAGAAGCCATTACTCCTAATATTCTATGCAAAAAAAGACTACACTTTATGCACTATTTTTGCATAAAAGCACCCAAGCTCTAATAATGTATAAGAATATAACACAACAAAAAGGTAGATAGAAAAATAAAGTGTAATAAACAATGCAATAGATAGAGAATGTAGAGATTTCAAAATTCTGAGATAGGTACAATGTGATGGTGTTGTTCACCCATGCGCTCTTAAGTAAAGCTTAGGTGGCAATCTAGACAGACTCTGAATGGAGGATGTACTAAAGTGTAGAGGATGTGGAAACTCCGAAGCATTAGATACCTTAGCGTGTGATAACTATGTTCATATATAGTGCTGCAAATGGTGTGGTAGTAGGCATGTATACAAGGTGAACGGTTATGTAACATAAACATGGTCACTCATTGCCCTCAATGCAGCCAATCGACCACCTCCTCCCACTAATAATGAACTCATACCATTGGGTCGGGGATTCTTGCTCCCGAGGGAGCCGTTGGCTCCCCTTTGGGACCCGTCTAATGCTCGAGCCTTTGATAATAATGACCCCATCGACATCTAAGTTGGGTTTCCCACTAAAGACATGTGTACCAATGGCTTCTCCTCATAATGGGGGCCTTTACAAATGTATACCAACAAACATGAATGTGAGATACATGCTGAGAGGTGGGTATTGAGTGTAAAGTAACAATGAGTGGGATTCTTGGAATGCCCATTCTAGTGGGAGATTCTGTAAAACTCATCCTCCAAATTGATTAAATACTTGGGTAGAAAGGATCTATCTTTAAGGTCAAACACAAAAGTATCCCATACATAATGAGTCGTGCTTGTGGTTGGATCTGTATGAAAACCTGGCCAATGCTGCCACCAAGTAATGGCTTCCACCTAGTGAGGTATGGAGCCGCCACATTGGACTTTATCTTGAGGATCTATAACTTTAACCAATGAAAAATTGTAACAAATTGATGTATAAACGATGTGACTACAGAATGAGCACACTTAACATCATACTTATTAAAGTTCAGTTAAGCTATGTTAACCACTCTATTGGTTAACATGGTTTCGCCTACTTGACCTACGGTAAGACGCTTTGCCATTTTACCTGCGCATACAAACACTTAACTTTTATAAGACGACGCTAGAACATATAAAGCAATCTACAAATTCCATTTACGTAGATGCTTAAGACTAGTAATAAAGACTGTACCATTTTTAAGGTTGGTCGAACTAGTGTGAAAACCAGTCATTTGTATATAAGTTATTTTTGACAATAAGCAACACACAATCTTTCCATTGCAATAGTTTTCTTTTGAGCTCTCCTTCCCTCTTCTTGCTTTCTTGCATGGTATTATATTCTTACTTACTTGATAGATGTTTGTTTGAATAATTGTGATTGTAGGTTTCTCTCCCATTAGCTTCTTCTTTCCCCACCTTTTGTGAGGGAGAGCCATCGTGAAGGACCATCTCTTCTTGCCTCTATCTAGACATTAAGAGCTTTCCCTTCCCATCGTCTTCATTGCTCCGTGAGAAGAAGCATGTGGTGCCGAAGATTTTGGGAACCCTACTCTTTAGGCTTCTCTTTCTTTTCTTCTACTTCTTTTGCCTGTTATAGGTGTAGCTTGAGTAGCTTGTTCTACTCCATTAGCTCTTTAAGGAGTATATTAGTGCTTTGCGAAAGCGTTTCTTCTTTTGTTGCGTCTTCATGGACACTTGATCTCAGCAAAACTTTCTTCAAGGGTGTCCAGAAATGTTGCAGGTTGGGATTGAAGCAACGAGAGGAGAGCATTTCATATCGTTGAGAGTCTCCTCCTGTGTTTCTTCTTCTATAGGGATGTCTTCATAAACACTTTCTGCTGTAGTGATGCCTTATCTAAAGCTTCTTTCTTCTTTAGCTGACATGGTGAATGGCTGGGTGGTCTTTCCCAACCTCATTTTTACCATTCACGGACTTGCTCTCACCACAGGTAGTCAAGCTAGGTCACAAACTCTGATACCAGTGCAACATACAACCGGTTTAATTCTTTGTACCTTTACGTTAGTGAGCATGAAGCAATCCACTTTTATCTTAATTCACACAAGACAGAGCTAAGAGAGAGAATGTAGAGATGATATCAAATTGGGTCCCAATCTACCCATTTAAGGGTCCCTTCTCGTCGCAAGCAGGAGTATTTGATTTATTGCTTTGGAGAACTTCTATTACAATCCAAAAACTTTATTAAGAATGATTGATGAAGAATGCCAAATGCAAGGACGATGTAGTTCAAACGTCTGTTGAACCATCAAACGGGTTGACAACTTTGAAGCCACTTCGGAGAGCCTTATGCATACTCAAATCAAATCTACTGAGGGAGATGCATTGTTGAAGGTTGAATGCTAAAGAATGCTTCAGGCTACCTTGGGACTAAAGCACTAGAGTGCTTGGCTAAGGTAGATGTATGCACAAGACAGAAGTCTTAAGCACACATTCTTCTGCTCTATTCTATGACTGAATTTTTGAAACAATGAGATGATTTTAGCAAGGGATAAGGGGTTGCCTTATATATGGAATTATGATGCTGGTCAGTCATCAAGGGAATTGTTGTCCGCCAATAAAAATGCTCACGACTATACCTAATTAGCATTAAATGCTTCTTTTTCCACCAACGCTTCACACTTGTGAGTCGCCTCCTGTTGTCCTGGCTATTGGCCAACTAAGTCTATATCTAGTCGACCAGCCTTATAGGGTTGCCGACCGGTGGTAGGCCCCTTTGTATGCCCTTTTGAGTATGGCGCAAAGGCTTATGGCTGGCCCCCAAGAGTTAGCCTAGAGCCTTCACCCCTTTTGCTAAGCCTATTCCTAATGCTTCTAAATGCATGCTATGCTAGGCTGACAATTGCTTGAATGTTCTGACACCTATGGCTTTGAATGACCTACGTAGCTTGTGCCTAACATGTCCCTAGTCCAGGGCTCACGATGGGGTCATGGCATATGATAAATATTCCTAAAAGATAATACTTCTATATAAGTATAGAACTAGAGATGAGCCAATGTCACCTCAGTGCATGGGTGCATGTGACAATTAAGCATGAGTAGCACTAGAAAAGAAAAAAATTTTCTTCCCTGCATGTGCATAATTATAAATATTCGTCTTCACTTCAATGAAGTTGGTGTATAGTTCGTCGTAATAATTAATTCCTTGCATGTGCATAATTATAAATATTCGAAGCCTTCACTTCAACAAAGTTGGTGTATTCTTAGAGAAGTAAGTCTCGTTCGTCATAATAATGAATTTAGGTAAAGCATTGAGAGGCAAAGGAAGGTAACAAAAGCAAAAGATTTCAACCATTCAACCTTGTACTTTCAACTTTATATTTTAGTAAAGCAAGGGCAATCATTTGTGAAAAGTAGGACCCAATGTATACTTCCCATTGGTCCACTTTGCTAAAGTACAAAGCCCTAAACTTGTGTGTGTTAGTTGCTTTTGTTCTAGTTGTCTCTTGAATCTGAAGCTTCTCGGGAGCTCTAAAAGATGTGTAGAATATAGACCTCAAGAAGGTGGTCACACTAGCATTGAAAGACATCCTATTCAAGTGTTATGGACACCTTGCCTCTTTCCACTCCACTTTGCAAAGTACAAAGCCCGGAACTTGTGTGTGTTAGTTGCTTTTGTTCCAGCTATCTCTTGAATCTGCAGTTTCTTGAGAGCTCTAAAAGATCTATGAATAATCTGTACAATATAAACCTCAAGAAGGTGGTCACACAGCATTGAAAGACAACCTATTTAAGTATTATAGACACCTTGCCTCACACTCACAACCTTGCCCATTTGAGTTCAGTTAAGAGGTCAATAAGAGACCACACTCCTTCCTAGTTTCATCATTGGAGAGAGTCAAGACTTCACAATTTTTAAATCAACCAACTATGCAACCTCTATTTTAGAGGGTTGGGAGATTTTTTCCATCTCAAAAAAACAAGTTCTCTTCTCTTGAGAATTGTTTAAAAGTCAACGTACTTCTTGACCTTAAGACATTGGTTCAAAGGATTATGTGTAAGAAAAAATAACCGCAGAAGCAGGATCTTTAAAATACAAAGCACTGAATTGCAGAAAGAAATAGAGAATAAACAATCTTACTCCTTGCAAACTTTAATTACAGGCTGACAGTTACTCATCCACTTGTGTGCTTCGGGTAAAGAGCTTTGATACGATCTAGACAGACTCGTTGGAAAATGTCTTAGTTACAAGAGTGCTTAAACACTATGAACTCAATGATGAACAAAGGCTGCCAAACTAGTCTAGATATAGTGCCCAAGGTCGATATGGACATAGGTCAACCACGCCAGCCAACCCACCACGACTTTGTCCAACATGACCAACCGACCATATCATCCGACTAGGAGCATGTTTGACTACAACGAGATCCCGTAGAGACTTCGTGTGCAGCTCCCACGGCCGTTTGAGACTGTCTGGATCTTCAAACGGGCCTAGGATAGTGTATCCTCCCGGTTTGCTGTCCAGCACTCACTTCTGCCGCCACATAGTCCACACAAGCATGCATTTTACTTGACAAAGTACCAAGTCTACAAAAGCCGTCTCCTAAACATCTTGCCAAATTCAGCCACCATCAAGTGTCTAAACTGGAAACTGCTGGGGGCCTGGGTGCTCACCACAACGGCTACTCCTCATATAGGGGGCCTTTACAAAATAGAGCACATTCGTCACCTGCGTTAACAACATGATGGTGGAGTATTGAGAAGATGCTTTTTCAACAATATGTACTACAACCCAATATCCTTGGTGGGATTAAACAGATTTGCCTCGAGGCTTGGAGCTCACTGGTTGAGGGGGCCTCTACAAAATAGAGCACATTCGTCACCTGCATTAACAACATGATGGTGGAGTATTGAGAAAATGCTTTTTCAAAATTATGTACTACAACCCAATATCCTTGGTGGGATTAAACAGATTTGCCTCGAGGCTGGGAGCTCGTCAATGCCAAACATGGTCCCTAAGAATAAATGCATCTTTCCATAAGACATGATCTCTCTTTTTCTTAATGCCCTCTCTTACCAAACAGCCACCTCCATTTAGGCTATTGCCACCCAACCACCCTAAATAAAGATTCAGCCGATTGGAAATACCACAAGCATTGCTGTGGTACCTGTGAGTGGGCCCAAACCAAGACAAGTTGCCACCACCTCCCCCTTGGGCTAGGTTTTTATTGCTTGGCTTGGATGTGTTACTTCGAGAGAGAAGACCACTCTCTTTGATCACTAGGTTTGTTGGTTTGAATGTGTTATTTTGAGAGAGAAGACCATTCTCTTTGATCAGTAGGTTTGTTCATGTGGTCTCTTAGTCCTGTACTAGTGGTAGGGGAGCAACTGAAGCTGGGGAGTATTATGCAGCTTAGGTGGTGGAAGCTGCCGACTAGAATCCAATCTTTATCTTTTTATGGAAACTTGAGGACGACCCAGCAGCTAGGTAGGATGAAAACCATCATGAGCCCCCCCCCCCCCCCCCCCCCCCCCCCAAACAAAAACACTCAAGCCAGAAAAATCATCACTCCAGGCTCTGCCAACTATATCTTCGCTTCATCCATTATTGTTTTTCCACTCACTGCATCAACCTCGTTAGTGTCCTCCTGTGTATCAGCATCTGCATAAATGTTAGCCATTGAGATATACGCTGAAACGTCCGTTTCATCCAGTCTCACTGCATGTTCAAATGCCTGTCTTCCAAGCTCGACATCGCCCCACTTTCGACAAGCCCCCAACACAGTATGACATGCTACAATACCAGGATGAAACGGCATCATCTTGATCATTGCTACCGCCTTATCGACATGCCCTGCACGACCAAGGAGATCAACCATGCAAGTGTGGTGCTCAGGAGTTGGGTTTATGCCAAATTCTTTGCTCATAGCCTCAAAGTACATCTGGCCTTTATCCACTAGACCCGTGTGACTGCACACCTTAAGAACACTAACAAATGTGACCAGATTTGGCTTTGTATCTTCTCCTATCATTCTTTCAAAGATATGGAAAACATTTTCATCTTCTCCAACCTGGGCATATCCTGCAATTAGTGCATTCCATGAAACTTCATCTCGAACTAGAAGCTCGTCAAACACTTCTTGTGCTTCTGCAAGCAAGCCACACTTAGCATACATATCAACAAGCGTGTTTCCAACAACAAGGTCTGTTTCCAAGCCTTTTCTAGTGATCTCAGCATGTATTTCTCGACCGATGTCTGTGGCACCTATGCTACCACAAGCTTTCAAACTGCAAAGAAATGTGACAGCGTGCGGAGAGGCACCCTCCTGTTGTATCTGCTCAAAACAGTCAAGTGCTTCCTCACCACGCCCCTGTTCCAAAAACCCTCCAATTAGTGCATTCCACGACACTACATTTCGAGCTGGAAGCTTGTCAAACACTTCCTGTGCCTTTGCAAGCAAGCCACATTTAGCATACATGTCAACCAAGGTGCTGCCAACAGCAAGGTCTCCTTCCAACCCTTGTTTGACGATCTCAGCATATATTTGTTCGCCCTTGTCTACGGCTCTTATGTTGCCGCAAGCTTTCAAGCTGCAAACAAATGTGACGACATCCGGAGAGACCCCCTCAAGTTGCATCTGTTCAAAACAGTCAAGTGCTTCGCCACAACGCCCGTGTTCCACAAACCCTGTAATTAGTGCAGTCCAAGAGACCACATCTCGAACTAGGATCTTCTCAAGCGCTTCTTGTGCCTTTGCAAGCAAGCCACATTTAGCATACATATCAACCAAGGTATTTCCAACAAGGTAGTCTTCTTCCAACCCTTTTCTGGCAATCTTCGCATGTATTTCTCGACCCTTGTCTGTGGCTCCTATGCTGCCACAAGCTTTCAAGCTGCAAGCAAACGTGACAGCATCCGGGGAGATTCCATCGTCTTGCATCTGTTCGAAACACTGGAGTGCCTCTTCACCATGCCCATGTTCAACATATCCTGCAATTAGAGCAGTCCATGAGACTACATCTCGAACTGGAAGCTTGTCAAACAAGTTATGAGCATCTGCAAGCGAACCGCTTTTGGCGTACATATCAACCAAGGTGCTCACAACAAGGATGCTTTCCAACCCTTTTTTGGCAATATCAGCATGTATCTCTCGACCCTTGTCTGTGGCTCCTATGCTGCCACAAGCTTTCAAGCTGCAAACAAATGTGACGGCATCCGGAGAGACACCCTCATCTTGCATCTGTTTAAAACAGTCGAGTGCTTCCTTACCACGCCCATGGTCTGCATATCCTGCAATTAGTGCAGTCCACGAGACCACTGTTGGAACTCTCAGCTTGTCAAACACTTCCTGTGCTTTAGCAAGGATGCCAAATTTAGCATACATATCGACCAAGGTGTTTCCAACAAGAAGGTGCCCTTCCAAACCCTTTCTAGAAATCTCAACATGAATTTTTTGGCCCTTGTCCATGGCTCCTATGCTTCTACAAGCTTTCAAGCTGCAGGCAAAGGTAACAGCATCTGGGGATACACCCTCGTGCTGCATCTGTTCAAAACAGGTGAGTGCTTCCTTGCCACGCCTATGTTCTACATATCCTGCTATCAGTGCAGTCCACGACACAACATCTCGAACTGGAAGCTTGTCAAGCATTTCCTGCGCTTTTGCAAGGGAGCCACATTTGGCATACATATCAACCAAGGTGCTGCCAATGAAAGCATCCTTTTTGAGCAACCCCTTCCTGGCAACGTCAGCATGTATTTGGCTGCCTCTCTCAAGATCTTTCAGCTTAGCACAAGCCTTCAGTAAGGCCACAAAAGTACGGCAACTAGGGTGTAGAGAATCATCCTGTCGCATTTTTTGGTACAGGACGAGAGCACGCTGTGACTCCCCACATTTAATATAACCTGTGATGAGACAGTTCCACGAGCACTCATTCCGATGCACCAGCTTGTCAAAAACATCTTGGGCATCATCCATGCGTCCAACTTCCACCAACATCAAGACAAGGTCGTTACCGAGTGATGAATGAGTTTCCAGCCCACTTTCACGCATGTGGGCATACAAACGGAGCACATGCCCTGGGTTTTTCTCCTTTCTACATCGATGCAAGATGAAAGCAAAGTCCTCAATGGAAGGCAGGGGTGGCATACCTGCTTCCAAAGAAGCAAGTGCCTTCTCTAAGCTAAGCATCTTGCAACATATACTGTTGTTGTTTTGCTTCAATTGTTCTTGGGCTTTGTGCATGCCCATAAGCGCCGAAGGCGTTTCTGCTTTCTCAAGACTGAGCATGTCTTGAACCCAAGTTGGACTGTGACTCTCGTCCATCCATAGGGAGTCCTTGGTAAGTCGGTGGTGGAAATCAGGGGCCATGGGGTATGTCTGTAAAACAGAAAGGGCTCAATCGCATCAACCGCCAATCTAGTGCAGCTTTCTTCCTTCGCCTAAAAGAAAAAGCACCCACTTACTTTGGTGTTTCGGTTGTCCCGCCAATTGGAGGGATCCCTGAAGAAGTCCTTCCATAAGCGCTGGGTACGAGCTCTTGGTGTTGCGACTTGAGCTGTCTTCTGGCATGCCGCCATCCTTCAGGCGTCGCTAGACAGCTTGCCTTTTCCATCACTCCTCCCACACTTACTGACTCGAGTTGTTTGCATATACCACAGTGCTACATAGCGCGCGCGCACACTTTTTTTTTTTGAAACCACCTGTGTTTGTAGTGTAATTTCCCCACTAATCTCCCCTAGAAGTAGACGTTGTCTTTAATTTTAAGGGATGATATTTTAGTTATAAATCTCTGCATTTGTAGTGATTTTCAAGTCTAAATCTTAGTTAAGCATATGCATTGCTTTTAATTTTAAGGGTTGAAGAAAACACTTTCTTCCAGCATTGCCCCCCCACCACCACAACAAGCACCAAAAAGTTTGGCTATGAATTGTAGTCGTTATTTCTCATACATATTGATGTTTAATGTACATTTTGGTAATGGTGGCAATCATTGTCTCAAGGTTCCCCAAAAAGACAAGTCTCCTTTAACCTAGATTTTCATAACTCTTTCTTAAAAGAATGGGAGTTGAAACAAACCTCTTCAAAATTTTTAAGTTTTAGTTATAATTAATTGAATATGTGAAGAAGAGTTGCTCTTGTTTTCATTGGTTGAAAAAAGAGAGTTTTTATCCAATGTTGGAAGTTGTGAGGTCAATTAACTAGTTTCAAAGAGGTTCTATAGAGTCTACATTTGAGAAACACCTTCCTTAAGCAACTTAAATGTTCCTTCGAAAGTAATGCTATAGCCAGATCATCCATAAAGATTTTAAGAAATTTTGTTAGATAGTCCTAGAAAGTTGTACACATTAGCTTGCAGGAGCATTGGTCAAACCAAAAGGCATAACCTTGTAAGCAAAAGTGTCCCATTCAGTAATGAAAGCTGTCTTATGTTGATCACCAGGATCAATTTGAACTTGATTGTAGCCTAAGAAATCATCCAGAAAGCTATAAGCCTCCTTTCCAATCACACTCTCTAATACATGTTCTGTAATAGATGGCAAAGGATACTGGTCCTTAACTGTGGTTGCATTGACTTTCTTTAGGTCAACTCACACTCTGAGTTTTTTATTCTTCTTTGGCACAACCACAATTGGTGAAACGCATTCAGTGTGCTCAATTTCATAAATGAACTTAGCTTTGATGAGCTTGTCAAGTTCCTCTCTCGAACTAATTTTGCACAATTAGGATTTATAGGATGAGACCGTTGCCTTACTGGGCGAGCATTATCCATAATAGGAATAGTGTGCTTGCATACTTCCAGGTGACACTCCGTGTATTTCTAGGCAAACACATCAGGTGACACTCCTTTCATATCTATGTATTTTCGGGCAAACACATCTTTGAATTCCTTCAAAAGATCAATAAGATCCTTCTCCTCCTCTTCTATTAGGTCTATAGCAATTTAAACTGGCTTAGGCTCTTCACTAGGTTCAAGAAGATTAACTTGCTTGACCTTAGCAGGTCCTTCATATGAGGGTCCTACACTTTCTTCCTTGGTTCTCTTGGCCTTTTCACTATAAACAATGTGTTCTCCTATGTTATAGTTTCTGAAATACTCAGGAATTTCGGACACATCTTCTTCAACTTGTTCCTCTTCCCAAGTTTTCTGTTTTGCTTCTTTTTCAACTTTTTTCAAAAGCTTATTCTTCTTCTTTTTGACACTTCAAGTCATCTTTTCGGAGGAGATCTCTTCTAAAGATGTTTCAATTTGATCATTGGCTCCTCTGATTGTCTCAAGGGTATGAAAAAGGGTGATTTGATTCAAATCTTCTCCAAGAGTTGAGCTAACTTATCATAGGATTGCACAGAGCCCCACATATTGTAAGAAATGATTCTCACTTTCAAGATCAAGGTTGAGGTGTTGAGATTACAAGCTCGATGACAGCTAGTGCTAGGCACGATATGTGTTGGCATGGTAGATAGCAGCATGTGTGTGATAATAAATGGCCGCGTCCAGCTGGCCGCACAGTGTGTGGAGATTAGATAGGATTATTTGGTGTGTGAACACATCACATTTAGTGTGTGGTGTGTAGTTCTCTTCTATTATGCATTATGTGAGAGTGGATATTGCTTCCCTCTTTGGTTAGGGTTACACTAATGGATTAGGGTTTGCTCTCTCTCTCTCTTTATCAGTTTATATCATGGTATCAGAGCCTAGTGCTCTCTATTAGGGTTTTGTGAGTGAGTAAAGAAGAGGTTATCCATTGGAGCTTGGAGTAAAGAGAAGCTGGGAACATACCCCTACTCAATAGATATGAAAGCTAAGGACCACAGGTAAGCAAAGCTAAACACCCTTGAGCAGACTGCAGGCGATTTGACACAAGCAAAGCAGGATTTGAGTTGCCAGTGCGCGGCGCTAGGTTGTTTTCAGCATTTTCAAACAATGTTTTTGAGTCCAAGAAGTTATTGCCATAAAAATTTTGGGCTGTGTGGACAACATTGGTGCCGAGGTTTATGTGTGTATGTGCATGTTTGAGTTAATTATTGGAAATCCTCAGTGAACATTATGGTAAACAAAATGAGTAATAGTCCTGTAATAAAATTGTTGGTGAGAAGCTTGACAAGCACAACTTTCGCATTTGGAAGTATCGTATGACAAATTTTTTCAAAGGCAAAGGCCTATGGAACTTGGTGACAGGCAATGAGGCGGAGCCAAGGGTTCCCTAAATGAATGCAACACTTGCCCAGCTTACAACACATCGAAATTGGATAGAGAGAGCCTTCAAAGTGTTGCATTACTTCTCGATATGTGTTACAAACAACATGTTATACCATATACAGGACACACAAAATCCCAAGGATGCATGGGATACTTTGGTAAAGTTGTATGATATGACTACAACACCAAAGAAGATGTAATTGAAGCAGAAGATTCATGGTGTGACTCAAAGCAATAGAAGTGTAAATGATTATGTGTAAGAGATCAAAGAATGTGCTAATACACTAGCATCTATTGGTGCTCCTATGGATGATGATGACTTGGTAACCATTACATTGAATGGCTTGGGTAAAGAGTACAAGGCATTTGAAACCTCTATCAGGGTTAGAGGTGGAGAGCCCCCAGACTTTGATGAGCTGATTTCATTGCTTATTGTAGAAGAGATGAAACTTGGAATAGGTGCCTCATCTAGCACAAATGAAAATTCAAGGGATCAAGTATTTTTCACTCATTGTGGTGCTAGAGGCAAGGGGAGATTGAGCCCAAGAGGACGTGTAGGTGGCCGTGGTTGGCAGGATCGATCACCATAGTCTCAACAGAATTTTCAACCATTATTCGATGCTAGATGTGGTCGTAGTTTTCACCCTCATGCTAGAGAAAGATCTGTATCTAGAGGCAGGGGGAGATGGCAAACACCGCAACAGAATGCTAGTAACATTGAGAGTCAGTATTCTGGTAAAATGGGACATATGGATATGGCTAGAGACTGCTATAAAAAGTAGAATGACTTCAGTGGTGGAAGAGTGCAGCATGGCAATTATGCATCATCTAGTAATGCAGAACATGAGGAGCACTTGTTTGCCATGAAACATGTAATAGGTACTATGACATCACAAAGGGAGAGTGATGATATTCGGTATATGGATTCTGGAGCGTCAAATCACATAACATGCCATGGTGAGTGGTTTGACAGGATGGCGCCTACACATCAGGGCTATGTTGCTACTGGGGATGATATTCAACATCCTATTACACATGTTGGTAGTGTGCCATCACGTATGTATGATGGCAGAGTAAAAACCATGTCAGATGTGTTGTATGTGCCAATAATCACAAAGAGTCTTGCATCGGTTGGTCAAATGGTGGATCAAGCAATGCAAGTCAGGTTCAATCAACATGGCTGTTTTGTTGAGGACTTAAAAAACGGTTGCAAGTTAATTGGAAAGGGGGAGAAAGAAGGAAGATTGTTCAAAATGGTTGCAAGTTAATTGGAAAGGGGGAGAAAGAAGGTAGATTGTTCAAATTGAGTGTAGGCATTCCAGAGTTGAAGCCTGCCATGTTTTCAAAAAGTCAAGGGCTTCTTCTTGAAGGTAAATGTTATTAGT
The DNA here is from genome assembly GCF_041138505.1 of Cibotium barometz. Taxonomy (NCBI): domain Eukaryota; kingdom Viridiplantae; phylum Streptophyta; class Polypodiopsida; order Cyatheales; family Cibotiaceae; genus Cibotium; species Cibotium barometz. Next base: position 55,159,568 of record NC_141053.1, on the reverse strand, counting down.
TCCCTAGTCATGAATCATCAACCGTCTAATGAATAGCCTTCCTAAAATAACATCATAGTTAGTTGGCCTTGGGAGATCCATGATAACAAAAGTACGCTCAAAAGTTCTGCCACATGTTTCCATGCGCAGTCGACTGACTTTGCCAAATGGTCATTCAAGAGTACCATCCATCATCTTAACTAACACACTAGTGGGATCAAGTTTTGGCTTTCGCCACTTCTCCTAACATGTCTTAGTGGCTATGCTCACCTCAGCTCTGCCATCAAGTATGGCTAGAATTTTATATCCCTTATATGAGATCGAAAGTGTAGCATTCATGTCTTTTCTTTCATAATATTGGTATTCGCCCAATTTATTAATGGGAACTTCCGAAAAACTTCCTTCTTGATCCGAATTTGAATTTTCATTGTCCTAATCATTAGTCTCGTCTATCTTAGCCCTAAGGCATCAACTTAGCCATTTTTGTACATCATACCACATGGCAGGCTTACCTTGTAAGAGTTGGCCTAAAGGAATAGTGATGACTAGGAGTAGACAAGATTCTCTGCAACAATTATACCTTCCTAGGGTGATGATTTTATCTTTGGACAAAGTTTCCTTTAGAAAAACATATAGACCTTACAGTAAAGAGACCATTATTAAACTTTTTTCTGTTTCTTGACCCTCACTTCCAAGATATTGAGGCAGAGTTCCCGATCCCACAAGGGAATCAAGGTCAAATCCATATTTCCAAGATCTTGGAAGAGAGTTTGCATCAATGATTGAAGGCACCTTAGATCTTTGAGGATATCTAGGATTTGTATGTTCCCAAAGATCCTTGAGATCTTGGTTACGTTGTTGTTCATGGAAATTTTAAGGAAGGGATTCTTGCTCTTCTTGAAGAGTTATGTTTCTTTGTTTACATGGAAGATTACCTTGCACTTTATTGTGGCGCATTAGATGTTCATTCCTTATTCTCACTTCTCTCTCACTTTTGATGGATCTAGAATCAGAGTTTGGCACCATCAAGACTTCATCATCCATCTCTGATATTACCGAGAGTGGTGCAGGAGGACAAGATTGGGGTGTTTTTACTTGCCCAAACACACTCTCTAACTCCAATTGAGTTTGTTTAACCAAATTTGTAGCTGCCTTAAGGCATTCCTTTTCTTCCACAGGGTTAGGATATTGCATTAATTTTTAGGCAGGTTCTGCAGATTTTATTCTAAACTACCATCAATGGCTTTTTTGGTATAGTTTAAAGTTTCATCGTCGGCAAGGATAGAAGGAGATGATTCTGAAGCAGATGATTCGGATCTATCTTGGATTTCAACTTTATCCTTGTCGTTACCAACCATGATACTACTCTTCTTGTTGTTTTTCCTTCTCTTTTTTTTAAAAAAAGAAATTTTTATTGGAAGCCATATCAATTTCAGTTGTTTCCTTTTCTAGGGTTTGCTTGGCTTGAGCTCTTCTTGTTAGTACTACATTGACCAGAGTCAAGATTGGGTTTTCCTTCCTTCCCCAAAGAACTCCCAGCATGTTTAAAGCTGTTCTTGGTCTAGGAGGACCACTAGTAGAAGGCTGGGTGGTATAGTAAGGGTAATCTTTAAGTAGATTCTCTATACCACAACCACTGCACCATCTATCCAAAGGAACTGGATTTGTTGTGCAACTGGGCTATCCTTGTAGAATTTATTCGGACACTCTGCTTTTATGTGAGGTCCATCTCATGCATAACAAGAGAGTGGGGCTCTTGTTATGCATGAGGTCCATCTCATGCATAACAAGAGAGTGGGGCTCGTCTAGTCTCTTCTTTGTGTTGATGCTGCTATATTCATCAAATACAACCATAGTGGAGCCTGGGGGATTACAAAATACTCAGGAGTCTTAGCATTTTCCCCATGTATTTCATGTTGAGAAATATGGACCAAGGCTAAGGCTAGGCTTCAGCTAAGGTGGATTACAAGAAAATGCTAAACATGATTAAGACAACATGAACAAGAATAAAGAATAACTAAAAAGAGATGAACAAGAAATGCAACCAAATGGACTTACTTGATATTGCTTGAAATGAGTTGATTGTGTTTACATTGCTTGAAGGTGCCCCTTTTATAGGAGGTGGCTACTAAGTTTCTTGAGAGCTCATGTGGGATAAATTAGCTTTGATGATGTGGCAACTTGCTAGATGACCTTGTACCTTACTCACTCTCAACCTCTTCCTTGTACTCTTTGGCACCACATTTCTCAAATTGTATAATGCATTGGTATTCAAGGCTCACACCATAAGTTTCCAATTTCCTCCATTGGAATAACCTCTAAAAGAGAATATGTGATTTTTTTTTCATTATAAGGTTTTCAAACCTTAGTGTATTTTCCATTTTATGTGAACCACAAAGAAAGAATGCTACCTTATCTGCTGCTGGGAGATGATGACTGCAGGTTATGGTTATCTTCCTTCTTTTTCCAGAGTTCCTCAGCACTTTGCTTGTGGAAGCCAGCAAGCATTTGCTCCAAGATTAGAGCCTTCTTGCTGTAAGGATTCCGTACCAGCATGGAGCTCATGCAGGCTGCGCAAAATTGAAGGGTGTTGGCCTTGAGACCACATATGTTTTCACAAGGTAAAGCCTCAACAACTCGAGCACTTCTAGGAGCGACCACAACCAAGGAAGCCATTACCTGTAGTGTTGCGCTGTTGTAATTATTTGGCGATGTGGACGATTGCTTCTACATTTGACAAATGACGATGGCGATGTTATTGTGCTACTAATGTTTGCTAGACTCACTGCCCTCTCTGAGCAGTTTTATTGTGTGTAGTCTTGCGTTCAACTGGCTATACTATAACTGGCTGCATTTCACAAACTATGCTTATGGTAGTCTGCTCCACTTTTGTTTGGCCACTTGGGTCACCTATGATTTTGATGAACCACTTTGCTCACAAGATGGTGCTGATGCGCAACTATGGTTGATGCCTTTGGCTTGTTATATGAAGCTTGTTGGCATATTACTGGTGACCTGCTGATGAATTAGCATATATTCTACTTCTCTTCGTCTGAGCTGTTGATGTGATGAGCACCAAGATCTTCTACGTACCTCTCTCTCTCTCTCTCTTTTCCCTTAATTACCCTAATGCTGAAGCAAAAGACATCATGTTTTCATGACCATCCATCTCCTTTCTTGTGTCGCAGTCCTTATTTTTGAGACCACTTTTAGCAAGTGTAGAAAACAGAGATCTAATGCAACCTATCAACCTAGAATAATGCAAGTTTAATCTATTCACCTTGCCAAGTCTAGCGAGCCCGCGGCTCTGATACCATGTTGAGAAACATGGACCAAGGCTAGGCTTAAACTAAGGTGGATTAAAGCAAATGCTAAATATGATTAAAACATGAACAAGAGTAAAGAATAACTAAAAAGAGATGAATAAGAAATGTAACCAAATGGACTTACTTGATATTGCTTGAGATGAGTTTATTGTGTTTACATTGCTTGAAGGTGTCCCTTTTATATGAGGTGGCTACTAAGTTGCTTGAGCTCATGTGGGACAAATTAGCTTTGATGATGTAGCAACTTGCTAGATGACCTTGTACCTTACTCACTCCCAACCTCTTCCTTGTGCTCTTTGGCACCACATTTCTAAACATTTTATAGGAAATTTTAGGCACTAAAGTCTCTGAGGTTATTTCATCTTCAGCTCCCACTTAGTGAATAGGACTCTTGGTGGAGCTAGTTGAGGAGGGAATACAGGTGGGGGCATTTCAGCAAGTCTAATATTACTTCCCGTGACATTTGTGTTCTTTTTAACCACCGGTGGTGCCAGTAAAGCAAGTGGTCTATGAGGAGTAGGCTATGCCAGGGTTCCTGATGTTGCCGAGTTAGCTTTGAGTGCTGGATTAAATGTATAGCATCGGCTAGTATCATGATTACCCATACGAGCACAGTAGCCACACCATAGATTCAGCCTTGGTTTTAAGTGTGAGAACATTCCGTTATCGTATGATTGGATTTGCAATACGCACACCAAATCATGTCCCTCTTAGGATAGAGGTGGGGATTGCCCGCCTCTTTTGGAATGATCTTAAATTTGTCTTTGAATTGCATTAGTAGTTTTCCAATCAAATTAGGGTCCTCTTTTCTTTCATCATTCCTACATCCACCTGATCTATCACTTCTTGATCTCATTTTGAATGATGCATTAGAGCCATGAATTTCTTTAAGTAGTTCGATAAAGTTATCATTGTAATCAATGGCATCCAATGCACACTCATTGAAGTTTTCGCGCCTTCGTGCATATAGCATATCATGCAATCTTTCATTTCATAAACCTTCTAAGAAGAGTAAGATCAATCGTTTCTAGCTAGGTTTGTCTTCAGGTTCACACGTGTTATAAAGATACTTAGCTCTATTGATATATTCTCAAATCATCTCTTCTTGTTTCTGTTTTAAGAGTATTGAGCTGGTTCACCAAGCTTACTTCGCACCAGTCTTGGTATAAGAAATAAAAAAGGATTGCTTCAATCTTCATAAGTTACTTTTCCTTCTGGTTCCAAAGTTTTGAACCATTTGGCAGCCTCATGATCTAGGGTGAATCCAAATGCTCCAATCCTTGTGGGATCATCATTAACATCCAAAGCTTCACAGAGTTTCTCAAAGGTTTCTAAATGGCCATGGCCATCTCCAGTCCCATTGAATTTGTGCATAGCCTTGGATACACTCCAGACTCTAAATTTTTCTTTATCATGTTCCCTTTCTCAAGGTCCATGTGGCAAAGCTACCATAGGAGCTGGAGATTCCCTGGCCGCAACGGCTCTCGTGATAGCTTTTGCCATCCTTATAGCAAATACCATTCTTGCTCTGGTGGTGTAGGATTAACTGGAGGTTCTACTGGAATTGGTCTATCCCCAACGGTGGAGGAACATGAGTCCTCTCACTGCTACACCACTCCCAGTTGGCATTGTGTGCACTCGTGGTGGGTGTTATATGTACATTATTTGTACTATGTTATATGTACATTATGTGTGCATATACTAGGAGGCTAACCCACATTAGGCTTGTGAGCATGGAAGCATGGGAACAAGCTCTAGTGGAGCATGGGTTAGGACTAACCTTAAGGGTTAAGGTTAGGGTCAGGCATCCAAGGGTCACACATGGGAAATGGAGAGTCAAGAGTCACTTGAGGGCCCTCCTATATAATAGGGGCATGGGGCACACTCAAGGGAGGCTTGGAGGCTTGGACGCTAAGGCTATGTTATCTTGAGGCTTAGGCTATGGTCTCTTGATGTTAGCTTGAGACTAGGTTATGTTATGCTCTCTTGTGTAGAGGATCATAACTACTCACCTACCATTTCACACTATAGCTACATGCTATTCGATTGGAGTTATACCTCTTGATGGTATGGGACATCAAGGTAAAGGTATGATGTATTTCATTATAATTCATGTGTGCATCCTTTGGGCTCGGGGGTGGTCAGGTAGATAAGTTTATGCCTGATTTATGCATAACAATTATCTAGAGAGATCTTAGGGTTTTAACAGTGTATCATAGCAATCTCTAGTAAATGTTGTTGATTTTTCTTTTTATTGTAATTTTTGGCATTTTCTTTGAAGTAAATTTTAATATTTACTAATAAAAATGTTATTTTATTGATTTGTGTTGATGATTTGCACGTGGATCGTTGATATGGCGATTGGAACGCATGTTACTACTATTCAATGGACGAATCGACGTTCCGAGGAAATTGCGTGAGTTTAATGCTATTTTTTCTTATTTTTTGTGGTTTAAAATAAGCATTAATGAAATTTTTTAAACAAAAATACCACATATTTTACTGTGGATATTTTTGGTAGAATGGATTCCCTAAATTTTTAGAATTTTAAGGAATTTTTTCTAATTTTTTAAAATTTTTTAGAGCATTTTTATGGTTAAAAATGTATTTTTATACATTTTTGCAGGTTTTTCCGCCGGTATGCGATCAAATTTTTGCTGATTTTCTGCTGAAATGCAGTAGGGGGCAGCATGTTGATGCATTGATTGCTCTCTCGTGTGCATGGGACCCTCTTTGTCTCTCAATTTTGAATTTTCTTCTATTTTTCTCTCTCGTGAATAATAGTCAAAACAGACTTAGACTTGGTGTGGATGCTCCTTAAGGTTAGGAATTGAGCCATATGCTCAGTCCTCAAAACAAATTCTTGAGGAGTACCAACAACCAATTTTAGGAAACTTACCTCTCAAGATGGCTATTTTCGCCTGGTCCATACAAGCTCTCTAAGGCTCTTCTTAAGATGGTGAGTTGATAAGCTCGAACTCCAATGGATAGACTATCACCATATCAGGCTATGTCTAAAAGATATCTTTGAGAGAAAAGATATAGCCTTGTCAAAATTGCTTTTCAATTCCCAAATTTGCTTCACAGAGTTGGACAAATTTAGAGCTTTTCTCTCTTAAAGAAGCCAAAAATGGGCTCTAACTGGTCCAAAACTAATCCAAACTGAGCCAAACTCAATAGGATGTATATTTAAAGTACAAGGCCTGATGTGGATTCTTCAAATCTAGTTTCTATTCAATTCCTGCTAATTTTAACATGAATTGCTAAAAATAGGTAGTAATCTTACCATGTCAAAACATAACCTAATTTGGCATGAGGGTAGTCCATGACACTGTCTACAACTGTGTATATTCAGTTTTCGTAAACTCTACTCAAGCAAGTAATTAGAGCCATGCGTAGACAAGTATGAAGAATCCCGCTTCGTTTACACCCATAGTCGTCGGTCGGAACTGAATTTTATTGTATTGTAAATCAACCAAATAAGTGAAGTTAGTCCCTAGAAGGTATATGTAGCATATATAGTCATGTATGTGCTCGTGGACTCTGTGAGGACTCACAAAGGGAACTCAAAGAGTTTATTGTAACATATAGTGCATGTGAATTGTGATGAGTTTAGAGCTCGAAGGTCTTACTAATTACTTACCAAATACTCACCTCTTTCATGTTGAAAGTAGGAATGATAGCATATGCAGCTATACCAGTTGGTCTTCATACCATAATCACTGAAGAAGTCCAAGCCACAAACAAGGTTGCATTTGCCTTGCTTCCCACCTTTTCATTCCTCTTGTCTGTAGCCAAACAATCACCTCCAAAGATGTGCTAAATGGGGCCTAATTACACCTTTCCCCCCAACCCAACAATACCTTTTACCGTTCCATTGTCTCCTTTGGGCCAAATCAGCCTCACACTCTAATGCAAATGTCAAAAGTGAGCTCACTCTCACTGTATTTTCACACAGTGAGCTCATAGAATGGAAAAAATACTTGGACAAGTATCATAAACTACCACATGGGCTGGGATAACCACCATACATCCCTAGCAGCGGTGCCAATGTTAATCCTACTTCCTAAATGCTAAAGCAATCAAATAGAAATGCATTGTACCCACACACTCCCATAGATCAAGCTTAAGGTTTAGATTTCCCGATTAATATGTTGTGGGGTTTTAGGTGGTGGTACCTGTATTCAGCTTCCTAAGGGAGGCCTTCCAACAGCTATGTGTAGCAAACTAGCTTGAGGCTTTCATTGCTTGTCACCAAAAAATGTTGATGGCTTGACCAAGGCAAGTCCCTTTCATAGCAAGAAGCTATGGAGGTGGGGAAGAAAGTCCTCAAACTCACATTCACTCTCTTACTCACACATAAGAGATAGATGAAAGAAGAAGAAGTAAGAGCTCTTAATTCTCACACAAGAAAAAGGTCCATTCTCATTAGATGAGTTATCCTTTATACAAGCTTAATAAGTTGTTGGGCACCTAGGCACAAGTGACCATTGAGTAAATCTACCATCTAGAGTGTGTTAGACTACCAGTATACATGTGAACTTGATGCACACATTACACTTAGCTTGTTTATCCCTTGTTTACATCATGTGTAGCTCGTTAGAGCGTAAAAAATCATAAGTTGTGCAAAAAAGTGCAAAAAACGCTTGGGTGGACAAAATTACAAAGCGATCCAAATTAATAAAAAATCATAAGTTGTGCATTAAGTGTAAAAAATTGCTTGGGCGAAAAAAATTTGCAAAGTGATCCAAATTAATAAAACCTTTGATGACAATAATTTGTAAGGACTTCGAATGCTTTTGAAGAAAATTTAGTGGGGCCTGTCAAAGTTGTTCGCCTAGTTAACTGGCCATAAATGGGATTAACACCTTCATACTTCTTGACAACCATAGGTATTCTTACTTGAATAGGTATGCTTGTAGGTAACAAGAATGCAGGCAAGAGGGTGAGCTTGAGCTCTGTTGAGATATTGAGCTCAACTAGTGTTACGATAGACATTGATGAGCCCACCTAGGTGATAGCTTCCACACTTATGCCACTGGCATGGCTGGTGAGCTTATGGTTGATATGCTGCCAGTGGATGACAGGTTGTGTGTGACAGCCACTTTGGAGTACTAGAGTTATGGCATAGATATAGCGCCAACTCATATAGTTGGGTTCACACTATAGACCAACCATTGTATGTTTTTATAGGAGAGTACTTTCCCTTTATGTATATACTCTTATCTTTTAGTCATATGGTTGTAGAGAAGAGAAGAAGATAGAAGAAAATTCAGCCATCCATCTCTCTCTTGTGTCTTGCACTCTCTTGTGTGTGTGCATGTTTACTTGCAAGGAGCTCAAGCTCTCCCACTCCCCCGCATTCTCTTTATGGTATTAGAGTTTTGGTTTGTGTGAGAGCTAAGGAGGTAAGCAAGAGGCAAGAACAAGCAAGCAAGGAAACGGTACACGGGTAAGAGTATCATCATCTCTTCCCCTTCTTGTTTAGGTATAACACCCCCTTGGTAGCTTCGGGAGCTACACATCTCCAATTGAGGAGCTGTCTTCGTAAGCTTGGAGGTGCCTGTGTGTGGTACTCAATACTTTGTACTAATATTTACAACCATAATCACATTTCGGGCACATTTTGGTCTCCATTCAGTCATAATTGGTAGTTTCGAAGAACTATCTCTAGTCAAAATCTGGTTATTTGGAATGCAATAGTGTATTTCGGGACTGTAGATAGTGTTTGCACATATATTGTTGATATTGGGTGTATGTACATGTACTCTTTTTAGACCTGGTGACATACAGGTTGTGTTGAATTACTGCTACAATAGTCATAGAAGATACTATTGTGTTATAGTTTGTGTACATAATTTTTTTGTTTATAGGTTTCTAATTATTGTAGGAAAACAAGCCTGACGGACTCAATCAGATTGTTAGTGAGAAGCTAGACAAGAACAACTTCCATGCTCAGAAGTTCAGAATGACCAATCTCTTGATGGGTAGAAGATTTTCGGACTATGTCAAAGGAGACAATGAGGAGCCTCCAGAGTTGTCTGAAGAGAATACCACTCCAACAGATATAAAGGCATTTAAGGAATAGAATCACACTGTAAGGAAAGTTGTGTATTGGCCTTCGATCAGTTTCACAGACACAATGATAGGACACATTCAGGATGCCAACACTCTAGTAGTTGCATGCAAAATTTGGTACATATGTCCTAAACCAATACAAAGGTAAGGAAACTACAGCTAAAACAAGAGCTGCATAATACTATGGAAAAGAAAATCATGTCTATCAATGAGTATTCTTTAAAGATCAAGGGTGATGTTGAATCCCTTGAATCTATCAATGTATCAGTGGAAGATGATGATTTGGTGAGTGTTTGTTTGAATGGGCTTGGCAAAGAGTACAAGCCATTCAAGACCTCCATTACAGTTAGGGAGAATTTTGCCAACTTTCAGGACTTGGTGTCTATGCTAATCATAGAAGAAACGTCTCTAGGTGAGGACTCTTCTCAAGAACACATCAGTACAAGCCTTTTACTCTAATTCAGGTAGAGGCAAAGGTAGAGGACATCGTCCAAGCCAAGGTGGTGGTCGATAAGGAAACCATAATGCTGGACAATAATCCAATATTTGCACAACAGCAGTAATCATACAGAAGTGAAAGAGGCTGGGGGGAGCCAAAGAGGCTGAGGTGGTTGGCAAAGAACTCAGAATGCAAATAGCATAGAGTAAACCAGGGCACATGGCAAAGGACTGCTATAAAAAGTAGAATGACATTAAAAGTGGAAAGTTGTACAATAAGGCAACTAAGCATCATCTAATAAATAGGGTGGTGATGACAGAAGTGAGCAGCTATTTGTGATGCAGCATATACTCAGTTCCACAATAGAAGATGTATCGAGATCTCAATGTATGGTATGTGGATTCTGATGCCTCTAACCACATGACCAATCATGGTAAGTGGTTTAGAGACATGTAGAAAATGAAAAAACTAGGTTACATAGAAAAATAGGTAATGATACTGTGCATCCTATTATCCATGTTGATAAAGTGCCATTAGCTATGTAAGATGGCACAATGAAGCATTTGGAAGATGAACTTCATGTTCTAAATATTACAGAGAACCTGGTTTCTGTTGGACAGATGGTTGAACAGGGTATGTAAGTGAGGTTTAATTCTCAAGGATGATTTGTGGAAGACTTCAAAAATTAGTGTTGCTTGGTTGCAAAGGGTAATAGAAATGGCAAGATGTTTACTTTGAATGTGAACATGCTAAGGTAAAGGCAACCATGTTTGCGCATTGTGTAGATACTGACATATGGCACAGGCGTATTGGTCATGTGAATATACAGTGTGCTGACGTCTATGGAGGCCCAAAATATTGTTGCAGGTTTGCCAAAGTTTAAGGTTGATGGTATACATAAGTATGTGAAGCATGCCAGCTTGGTAAGCAAGCCAAACATGCTTTCCCACATGACATGTCAATGCAAAGCCATTAGATGTTATACATTTAGATATATGGGGACCAACCAAGACTGTAACAATTGTAGGTTGTATGTAGTATATTACATTCATTATAACCATACTAGGAAAGTGCAGGTTTACTTCATGAAGGAGAAAAGTGAGGTGTTTGCTTACTTTCAGAGATTTATAGCCTTGGTCGAGAAGGAAAAAGGCATGCAAATAAAACTCCTGAGATCATATGGTGGGGAATAATATTTCTCCAATGAGTTGAGTGATTTTCTAAGAAAGTAGGGAATCAAGAGACAGTTTACATGTAGGTACACTCTATAACAGAATGGTGTTGCAGAAAGGAAAAATAGGCACATTGTAGAAGTGGCACATGCCTTGATGGCTGAAAAAAATATGCCACATTATTTTTGGGTAGAAGAAATAGCAACTACTACGTACATTATTTTTGGGTAGAAGAAATAGCAACTACTACGTACATTATGAACAGGACACCCACTGTAGCTGTTCATGTTATGATGCCTGAACAAAAGTTTATAGGTGTAAGATTGGATGTGTCTCACTTGAAAGTGTTTGGGTGTATTACATATGTACATGTTCCTGATGAAGTAAGAACAAAGGTGGATCCAATGGCAGAGAAATGTATCTTTATTGGTTATGCAATGGAGTAGGAAAACGTGTACGCAAGTCTAAAAGAGACCCTGTTGACAAGTTGAGATATGATGGATATACAATCCATCATTATGCGTACATGTTAAAGCAATACAGGAGATGGAGCCCACTTGTTTTGAGCGAGGACCTAGAAATAAGAAATGGAAAGATTCCATGAATGAGGAGATGGCAGCATCGCGGATGGAAATGCAACATGGGAGTTAGTGCCTTTACCTAAGGAAAAGAAGGCAATTGGATGTAAGTGGGTGTATAAGGTCAAACATAACATTGATGGTTCAATGAGTAGGTATAAGGCAAGATTGGTTTGCTAAGGGGCCATGCACAGACTTATGGCATTCACTACTATGAGGAGACATTCAGCCTAGTTGGAAGAATGGTAACCATGAGAGCGTTCATTGCTATGGCTGCCATAACAAAGGGTTACTCTTTACATCAGATGCATGTAAAGAATGCCTTCTTGCATAATGATTTGCAAGAAGAGGTATACATGATGCAACCACCAGGTTATGAGAGTGATGCACACCTAGATTTTGTGTGCAGGTTACGCAAAGGGGTGATTTTTTTTTGCGAGCTTTTTGGAGCAATGAACAAGGAGTCCGAGCTTTGCAAAGGACCATGAACTTACTATGAGTTTTGTAAAGAACCAAGAACTTACTTACATATAAATAACAAGCTTTGAAAGATCAACAATATAAATTTCAATCTTTTGATCCACATCATACTTATTGATATAATTACATATATTCATATATGTAACTAAATTCATGCACCTCATACATATACACATACAAAATATGTAACTAAATTCATGCACCTCATACATATATATTCATATATGTAACTAAATTCATGCACCTCATACATATACACATACAAAATATACATATACATACACACATGCAAGAGCTACCTACATACATACTAACATATATACATACATACTAACATATATACATGCAAGAGCTACCTACATACATACTAACATATATACATACATACATACATACTTTCTTACTTACTTAAATATAAAAAACAATCCTTTAAAGATAAAAAATATATATATCGATCTGTAAAGTTCCAAACCATGAAAATCTCGATTACAAAGTCTTTGATCCACATCATACTTATTGATATAATTATATATATACATATATCTACCTAAATTCATACACCTCATACATATACATATACATACATACATACATACAAGAGCCACCTACGTAGCACTAACATATATACATACATTGCATACATACATACTTTCTTACTTAAAACACAATCTTTTAAAGATAAAAAATGTATATATCGATCTTTAAACTTTCAAACCATGACAATCTCGAATACAAAGTCTTTTGATCCATAAATTATAGCATTCTAATTATAGCATTCTTCTACATGTCATCCCGACCTAATGAGAAATCTCCCAGACATGCTTTGGCTACCTCCATGTCATTCTCTATCCCCATATAGTGCCTTTTTAACTCTTGGCATGCACGTCCCAAGCCTCCACATCTCGCAAAAACGTCCAAGACACTATCTCCTTCACTTGAGAAGGTCTCCACTAGCCACCTACAATGAAATACAACCATAAACGTGCATCTAAGTATTTTGAAAAAGTAGCTATGAAAATGACCAGAATGAAAATTGTCTCACCTAAAGAACATAGGAGATCTTTCTGCACCACCTCGAATGTAGCGCTCCAAGACCATCGTGCGTTGGAATGGATGCTTCTTATTCTTCTCAAAAATGAAATTTCGTTGAGCGTTGAATAACTTCTTTGAAACATTTTGCCCAGCCTCACGATCAATAATAGGGACATGGCAATTTACTCGATAGAACATACTAAGCGCCAATGTATCCACCTACCATAACGAGAAAACATTATGTTTGGATATCCATACCACATAACATGTATACACAAAGGGAAATATTTCAGAGATTATGACTTACCCATTCTCCATTGTCATACAAATAACTTGATTCCACATGAACAGACATTGTTCGATGCATGAGCAATCCAACTTTCTTTCCCATGGAATATATTTTAGGAAGTTGATCCATTAGACTCAAACACACAAACCAACCCTCATCAGCCACAAACAAACCAACAAAACTGAGTGTGGCACGTATCAATGATGAAGAAACTTGATTCCATGAGGGACACCCATCTGTATCTACATCAACCTGTAAACCTGTAGGAAAGTCAGCCCATACAAGGCGAGCCACTGTATCTGAGGGAGCACCTCTATGAGATAGAGCCTTGGGAATCTTCATCAAGAATTCTTCCACACTACATAAAAGATTTATGATGTTTGGTTTTGGTAAGTACAACTTGGAAAACTAATTATATGGTGAAATTATTCTTTTTACCTATCTGAGCCCTCCGAAAGAGTGTGGATGTCTACTAGCAATATGTGTGAAAAACATCTCTCACTTGCAAGTAAACAAGACAAAAAATGAGATGCATTTCGAAAGCACACACTTCTCAAAATAAATTTGCAATGGAAAGTACTCTTACTAGTCATGTCCATGATGTCACGTTGTCCTGACACCTCCCCCTCTTGAAGATGCTCTGGAGGGTCTCTCTCTTGATCTTCATTTGTGGGGTCTCCCTCTTGAACATCATGCATAATGTCAAGACGTCTCTTTGTTCGCCTCTCACGTTGCACTTGAGATGATGTAGATGTATGCTCTTGGTGTGATTGTGGCACTCGTGACAGTGGTGTGGATGGTGTTGGGGCCACGCGCGAGGATCCAACTATTGGAGACTGGGTCAAGATTGTTGGCTGCGGGGAAGGTATTCTAGAGTCTTCTTGAGTTGGGGGCTCTCTTTCAAGCTCAGATTGGCAATTCTTAAATTCTTCAAGAAATAGATGAAGATAATTAGTAAAAAGGTAAAAATCCCCATACCTTTTTGTATATGTATATGTATGCTTCTGTTTCCTCTCTAACAGGAAATACATGTGAGGACACAGGTGTCCGTGATTGAGCTTCCTCGCTAAGAGTCAAACAAACATGCCCAGATCTTAGTTGAGTATCCCCTGTTGTCTGTAAGACATACACACCAAGCCCAAGTAAGCATATCTAAAACAATAAAACACAATCTCAGTAGAATCTTGGTGGCTATTCACATCATATACCTTTCTTAGTCTTTGCCTGTTGTTTTCCTGCTTTTCTTGGAGCCATCTTCCTTTCTTTTGCCCTGAATATGAGTAGCAAAAAGTTTGAGCTGAATGACCGATAGAGATGATCAACCTCACACATAAACCCTACTTCATGTATATAGGAAAACATCAACCTCACACACAAACATCTCCTACTAGTGTGTGTGTGTGGGGAGAGAGAGAATAGCATAGACATGAAGTGAAGCCACGGATTATATTGAAGAGCTAGAGTTGCAAATGGGCTCTTCTGGTTAGAGTGCACATTTGAGGAGAAACCAATAAACCTGAGCTTCCTAGCTTAATACAAGAGCCATTGAAGGAGCTAATATATATTGGCTGTTCATGGTGGCAGTGATGCAAACCCATTGCAGTGTTTCGTCCGAGAGGACCATGATATAAGCGTAGAAGGGCGTGCAGGTGCAAGAACCATCATGCAAGCCTTACTAGTGAGAAATGCACCCGAACTCGTCTGCCCATTTCTTCGTCATCATCATTACGATGATCCATAGCCAAATGTGAGCTCAAATTCATTGTGCCATATGTTCAAGCAATGATAAATGCGTACAAGAAATGCATCATTCAAATGGGACTTACACGAATCTCTGTTGTGTGAGCTTGTGTATTAAAGTTTCCTATTCCTATTGGGAGAAGTAAAGGTAAGCCTAATGTATCTAATATTTGAATGGGAGTAAAGGTGCTAAGCCTAAGGTATCTAACATTTCAATGGACGTAAAGGTAAGCCTAAGGTATCTAACATTTGAATGGGAGTTAAAAAATTCTATGTTGTGTACAGATTCACATGACCTCTATGCTATGTATATATTATATGGCTAAAGGTTGTGGTAGAACTAAAGTACTTAATGTTTATAGGAAAAGGTAAACATAAGGTACCTAACATTTAGGTTCCTTAAGGTAAGGATTGTATCAGAAAGGTGCCCACCCACCCACCTCCCCTCTCCTATGTACATCTTGATGCGTCCACCCCAGGCAATGTGTGCCCTCTTTTTCTAGAGCGCCAACTCCTAAGCGCGTACCTTTAAGCACAATATTGGGCTCCAATAGCCCCTACACCTGCATTCGAGAGAGCAACCTTCCAAATGCAAGAGATAAGGAGAGTTCTCAACCATTGTTTTCCGCTTACGCTAGAGATAAGGAGAGATATCACTGTTTTCCGCCTACGCTAGAGATAAGGAAAAATATCACTGTTTTCCGCCTACGAAAGAGAAAGGTCTCGTTTTCCATTATTAGACTACTTTGTTAGAAGCTTCACCATGGCTCGAGCTCCTTGTTATGTGTGTTTTTCGCAAATCCGCCCCACAAGATCCAATGGAAACCACGACACGCCTGCAACCTAATGCAGCACCACCTCTGAATTGTGGTAAGAATCTGCACACTTTTCTGTTTGAATTCCTGCTGAACTGGTTTTCTTCGCATCCTGGAAAAAACCATTGCTCGCTTTCTGCAGAGAACCTTCCAAATGCAAGGATAAGGCGAGATATCAATAGCCCTACACCTGCATTTCCACCCCCCGGCAGAGCCGGGGGATGGTCTGCGCTAGAGCCGGGGGGTGGAAATGCACGAGCATTGGCGGAAAACGGTCGTCTTCTCCAGCGATTCCTCAAACTCCACCTCCTCAACGCCACGTCCAGCGATGCCTGTGTCTTCGCCTCCACCTCCTGCACCACCTCCACCTCCTCAAACGCATCGGCTCCACCTCCTCCACTGGTTACATTCGCTCATACATGCCTCGACTGGGTCTCCTCCAGCATGTCCACTCCCCCGGCAGAGCCGGGGGATGGTCTAGCGCAGACCATCCCCCGGCTCTGCCGGGGGAGTGGACATGCTGGAGGAGAGGTGATGGAGGCGTGGCGGCCAGCACTGCCCCCGTCTCCTCACACTTGACCTCCTCAACATCGTCTCTGCCTACGCCACAAACTGGACGTCCTCAACACCGTCACCGCCTACGAAAGCTACAACGTCCACACGAACTCCAATTTTTTCATTTCTTTCATTTACCTTGAATGATAGCTGACTGAAAAAATTATCTCCAAAATCTTATAGTGTTCAAGAGCTGTTGACAATTGCCACATGTGAAATGAAGGAGGAGGATACAAAAAGCCAAGTACTATTTTGGGAAATGCTGAATAGCACAATGGAGCAATGCGGTTATGCACCCACACACTTCTATGGGTTTATGGCTGATGAAGCAGGGTCTAATTGGTGTGCAGTTAGGACCGTTTTCAATGGGGGTCCGCACAACATTATGGAGGACAGGGAGCGAACGTACTTATTCCATTAGAAACAAAGTTTGATGAAGCATGCTAAACAATGCGTGAAGGCAGAAAGTCGACAACACCATATTGACTTGTGTGAAGAATGGAGATTGGCAACCAATAAGGAGTCAGCTTTCTTAAAAAGTAAAGAGATTTGTGAGTGGTGGAGAAATGGACATGTTCATGAGGGAAAACTATCAGTGATGGATACGTGGATGAGTTGGTGGGAAGTACGAATAGCACATTGGGGCAACCTCATGTCAAGGGTGAGAAATTTTATGGAGAACTGATATGTTGTATGGATGTATTTGCATTGGAGTCAATTTTGTGAATTCTTGTATGAAACCTCTTGTGTGCAGGTGGCCTTAAGCTCGGTGGATTTAGCACAAACCCCTCGAAGAAACTTATCTGAAAGTGTACATGGGAGTTGGCTTGCTGGTGAAGGATACAAGGAAAAGGCTAGCTTGTATGATGCACGTGCATTTCAGATATGGCAAATGCTTTACTACAAAGTGCAAAGCAATATGCATATCAGATGGGGAAGCACAAAGGTGAGGGACCAAGCTTGAGCAAGTTGCTGGACAGGGTAGCAGCAAGGTCAAGACTGACACCACCACAAGTGGCTCGCATGGTCCATGAAACAGTATAGCTAATACTCCTATGTATGAGGAATCAAGGCCTCTACATGGAGATAAGGAGACTATTCAACGGAAGAGGGTGAGGACAACGGAAGTAGACCAATGTTCACATCGTCCAGGTTATGTCATGTAGAGCAGACATCGTCAAAACCGGGAACAGCAAGAAGAGTAAGTTTTGGAGATAGATCTAGAACAAACAGTGCAGCAAGTCCCGCTTCAAGGGGAGGACCAAAAAGTCCAATGACTGGAGGAAACAAAGATGTCGGACGTGAAGAGCCTAAACAACATTATGGCACAATGAGCAGAGGACAAATGCATGTAAAGGAAGAGGCCGTTGGACGCACAATGTGGGCCATTAGACGAACCCCATTGAACTCAAAAGTCAAATGTTTGGGAGGTATTGATGGAAGACTTAAGTGCAACTCATACATACAGGGAAGCTCTATTGGAGTTGTTGCCCCTAGCTTCTACTCAGAGCGACGACATCCTGGTCCGGGAGGGCCAAAGGCTCAAATGATGTGGTTTTGTCCTTCAGATGTTTCACACACATGGCATGTAGATCCAAACATAATATACAAGCCATCATACCCAGATATGTGGAAAGTGGATGTTGGGACCAACATAACCAGCCAAGAGGTAGATAAATTAGTAAAGGCAGGGTTCAGGTTAGATGTTACTCATGAAGAACCTTTTGTGTCGGGGGTGGGAGAAACGTCCACACAAGCAGTGGGCAACAAAGAAAGTGACAAGAGGCCACATGATGCTACACAGAATACAAAGAGGTCAACCAAGTGGAGGCATTGGATTTCCAAAGAAGCAGAAAAGAGGATTGGTAGTGCCGAGGCCATGACAGCGACAATCCTTAATGAGAGTGCAATGCAGCCGTCCCCCTACTCTATTTTTCATTTGGCATGTGAGAGTGGAGAGGACTATTTTATACACATCAAGGTACAACCTTGGTGTACATGTCCTGATTTCATGCAAAGCGAATCTAGAGGAAAGTCTTACGTTGCATGTAAGCATATCTATTTTGTCTTCTTGTGAGTTTTGGGATTACATAAGAATGAGGATATGGTAATGCATCAACCGACACTATCACCAGAGGAAGTGGACAATATACTATCACGTCCTCGAAGCAAGGATGTTTGTGCTTATACTTAAGCTTTAATCAAGCCTGTTTGTGCCTATACTTAAGCTTTAATCAAGCCTCTCATGTTTGTGCCTACTTAAGCTTTAATCAAGCCTTCCATGTTTGTGCTTACTTAAGCTTGTAAGGAAATGTGAAGTCAATCTTTTTGTAAGAAAATTTGAACCAATATTATTTTTGTCTTGCTTTGGGATGGAGTATACTGTCACGTACTCTAAAGTCTTATTGTAGGTAGCTTGCGATTTTATGGTAAAGGAGTTGTACCAACCAGATATCTTCTTGTAAGGAAATGTGAACTCAATCTTTTTGTAAGAAAACATGAGCCGGGTATACTTGTTTTTACTTGTGTTGAAATAAACATTGGAAGAAAGGTACATAGATAGGTATTTTTGTGCCTATATTTAAGTTTCTTGGACATAAAATGTGTGTTTATATGTAGGAAGGTAGGTATGTAGGTATGTATGTATGTATGCATGCATGCATGCATGTATGTATGTATTGTACAAATGTGTGTATATATGTATGTATATATGTAGGACGGTAGGTAGGTAGGCAGGTAGGTAGGTGTGTTTGAGAATATACATGTATATATGTATGTATGTATGTGAATGTATTTAGGTAGGTAGGTAGGCAGGCAGGTAGGTAGGCAGGCAGGCAGGTAGGTAGGTAGGTAGGCAGGCAGGCAGGCAGGTAGGTAGGCAGGCAGGCAGGTAGGCAGGTAGGTAGGTAGGTAGGTAGGCAGGCAGGCAGGCAGGCAGGCATGTAGGTAGGCAGGTAGGTAGGCAGGCAGGTAGGCAAGCAGGCAGGTAGGCAGGTAGGTAGGTAGGTAGGCAGGCAGGCAGGTAGGCAGGTAGGCAGGCAGGTAGGTAGGTAGGTGTGTTTGAGAATATACATGTATATATGTATGTATGTATGTGAATGTATTTATTTCTCTTTCACAAATACTTACTATATAAAAGCTCACCAAAATGTATCATTTTTCTTACAAGCTCACATAAAACTATCTTATCTCCAAAAAGCTCGCCAAATAAAGCTCGCAAAAAAATCAAACCCTACGCAAAGCCTTCAAAGCCTTGTATGGCTTGAACTAGGCACCCAGACCATGGTTAAACAAGATCGGGGAGTATCTTGTTACCATTAGATTTCAGATATCTAATGCAAATTTTTCACTTAATGTGAAAAAGACAGATAGAGAGATCATGCTATTATTCATATATGTGGATGAATTGATTATCATTGGTGAGTGATAGTGATGTTGGCATACATGATGTCAGGAGCATTTTGAAGCAGAAGTTTGAGATGAAGGATTTGGGTGAGCTGCGATATTTCTTGGGCATAGAGGTAGTGAGATCACCTCATAGAATTTTGTTATTGTGCAGAGGAAGTATGGCTTTGGACATGTTGTCTAAGTATGGTATGATAGGATTTAAGCCTATTTTAGTGTTATTGGAGCAAAACACAAAGCTTTTGACAAATACAGGTGAGCTTTTGGAGGACCCCATACAAGCGCATGGTGGGTAGCTTGATCTACATGACCATTACTAAGCCAGACTTGAGCTATATTATTGAACTTGTGAGTCGATTTATGTAGGCCCCTAGGAAGACACACTTAGATGTGGCTAGACAAATTCTCAAGTACATAAATTCTATAATTGATTATGGACTTATCTATGAGACTGGTATAGAGATACAGCTACATGGGTACACAAATGCTGATTGGGCTTGTAGTGTTATAGACAGGAGATCTACTAGTGGTTTTTTTGTTCTCATTTAGGAGTGCTGCTATGAGTTGGAGCAGTAAGAAGTAGCTAACATTTGCCTTGTTGAGTATAGAGGCAGAGTACATGGATGCTCATGGCAGCTTGTGAGATAGCTTGGTTTTAAAAGCTACTTGGTGATATGGGTGAGCTCATGGATAGGGTAGTTGTCATTTATTGTGACAACGTGAGTAGCATATAGTTGGCCAATAACCTAGTATACCATGCTAGAACAAAGCACATTGAGGTGCATTATCACTTTGAGAGGGAGTAGGTAGATCTGGTATATGTCAGCACAGAGGGAGGATTAGGTGGTTGACATCTTCATGAAGGCATTAGGTACATAAAAGTTCCATAGATTTAGGATCTTACTTGAAACATAGGACACATTTGTGCATGTATGATGTCTTGACAGGTTTTACAGATCCCAAGTTTATTGACTCCACATTAAATGAGATTGCAAGCATGCTCAAGGAAAGCACTGAG
The DNA here is from genome assembly GCF_041138505.1 of Cibotium barometz. Classification (NCBI taxonomy): domain Eukaryota; kingdom Viridiplantae; phylum Streptophyta; class Polypodiopsida; order Cyatheales; family Cibotiaceae; genus Cibotium; species Cibotium barometz. Next base: position 55,138,662 of record NC_141053.1, on the reverse strand, counting down.
AGGATTGCAAGGTTAGCACAATTGCAAGAAAAGTTAGATTGTCCACATCTTAGAATGGAGAAAATTCATAAGCTAAGATGGCTCAGTAAACACAAAGTTGTGGTAAAGGTATGTGAAGCCTTGGAGTCTCTTCTCTTGTGCGTTAAAGAAGGGAATAAAAGCTATATAAGCTAGTTGCAAATTTCAGGTTTCTATACACGTTGCACTTTTTGGCTGATATGCTTGATCACTAGTCTATCTCTTGTTTTCCAGAAAAGAATTGTTGATGTCACAAACATCCCTAGTTTGATAGGCTCTACAATTGAATGTTGGATGTGGAGTTTTCTATTAGTCCTTTGGACATCAATGTGAATATTCATAGACACGATGGATTTGGATTTCCATCTATACTAGAGTTTGGTGGACAACATGGTTGATTATGGAGATTGTAAAAGGCAATGAAGGGAGATATGTATTATGGTGTTTATATATAAAGGTTGAATTGGTAGTGATTTAGTGCTAGCTCTTGATTTTCAAACACAATAATGCTTGGAAGTTAAATCACATTTGCAAATCAGGTTTGCTGATTCATCCATTTTGAAGAATTTTAGTATCCTCGCTCCTCTTGGGTTTCCTTCTTCCAAAGAGTTGAAGAGCTATGGGGAACTTGAATTATATGCATTGGTTAAATATTATGGGAATAATATCAAATTGATTCAATGATAAATGAAAGATCTTTAAGAAAGGAGTTCCATGTCTTTAAGGTACAAAGTGTATCTGATTAGAAAGGGAAATCTCTCAAAGACACATGGAGTTTGATTGGTAGAAATGAAGTGTGGCATCTGAAGTATCCTACCTTACTTACTTTGGCACAAGTTGCGATATTTCAAGGATGTAGCATTGTAGTATGTGAAAGCAGTTTTAGTGTAAAAAACAAGTTCAGAAACCGTTTGGAGACTAAAAGTATGGATGTTCTCATGCGAATATCTATTAAAGGTCCTCCGCTCATGTGTTTTGATTTTACAGATGGCATTGGATTGTGGAGAGCTCGAGCAAAGACATTATACACATGTAGTTTTAATGAAGGCTTTCATTATGATATTTTGGACTTGGAAGTTTTGAAGTGTACTAGACTTAATTTTTTGTAACTCAAGTCGTGAATATATATCATCGAAATTACTCAAGATTTTCAAACTTGTATCTTTGAAAGTTTTATATTTGGTAAATTTAAGTTTTGTAACATCTTATTAATTTTTAATTTTAAAAGTGGCTTATTGTTGTATCAAATCCACATGTACAAGTACACAAGTGCGCTCGAACAAACATGAAGCTGAATACATACTAACACAGAGCATTCAAGGATAAAGTGTTGTTCAAAAGCAATAAATCTTTTCTCAAATTCTAAAATGTCAAGGTATGGAACAAACATGAATCTATAAACATACTTGGAAAGGGTGCTAGAGTCATATCTGGTTTCGGTGACACAAGCCTATGCTTATAATCGATGGAGACCTACGCTTATAATCGATGGAGATCTTGAAGTACCTCACAAAAAGGATAATTGCAAATTGGTTAGCACATTTGAATCTGAGTTACACGTCATTTTTCAAGTCATCAAATTTTGTGCGAGTGAAAAAAAACCACACAAAGTATGGCGGGGAGTTGGCACAATCCTCCCCAAAATTTTATAAACATAAGGGAACGTTCCCTTCCCCCATTTCCCAAATAACACTCGGTATCGAAGGTGGACCAAAGATACACCTTTAGTGTTGAAAGTGGCCATTAGTTTGTTCAAATAGAAAAGAAAGAAAAATAGGAATACCTTTGCCAGCCTACGATACTGAAGTCAATGATGCGACGAGTCTTGTATGATATTGTATCACGATCTTGCTAATTAATGTAGAGTTATAACTGCTGTCAGTGTCCACGAGTTATGTTCGACCTCGTATCCGAAGCTGTAATCTACCAAAAAACATTCAAATCAGGAACATAGGATTAAGGGGAGAGGATTTGGTCTCTTTAAAACACACATGCCATGGCTTTTTCCCAAGAAGGCTACTCGAAGGGAAGGGAGGCACCGGCTATTATGCAATGTATGTGGGATTTTTGTTCCCATAAATTGATATCACTTCCGGCTTTCGCTTTAAAAAAAAAACTCTACTGTGGATACAAACTTGTCTGACCCCAGAGGTCATCAAAAAGAGCTTTTATTTGAATGGCATCCACCCAAAAGATGGCGCCCCTGTCAACACGTGGCCTCCATAAGTCTCTATCACGAGAGCTCTCTCTCTCGCAAGCTTTTTTTTTTTTTTTTTTTTTGCAGCTGTTTTTACCTTGCCCTAGCTGTTTTCACCCAGTTGCTTTTAAAAAAAGATTTTAGATTTTTAAAAGACCAAATTTGATTGCCACGTGGAGTTCTCCACTTTCGTGCTTTTCTGTAACAATGTTAGGCTACCCAAGGTTTTTTTTAAAAAATCAGATCTTGTATTTGAAAATTTTTAATTTATTTTTTTGAGCTCAGAATTTTTTCTTTGTTAACTTGTACATATAACCTTGAACTTTCAAGTTAACAATTTTTTGTAGCTTGTTCTATTTTAGATTTTTTCATGAACACTGGATCATTAATCTATGTATTTTTTAAATGAAAAATGATTGGGTTTGAAGGTTGTCTTTTTTTTTTTTTACTGGTTGGAAAAAAAGTTTATTTCTGTTATCGTTTTGATAAGGCTTCTTGCTTGGGTGGGCCCTTCTAAAAGAGGACATTTTGTAAGCATGGCTTGACAAAAATGGCATTTCAATGTATTTTTACCGACTGAAATTTGAAAAAACTAGCTAGAAATATATCAAGCCCTTATAAAAAAATGATTCAAATTTACTACTTTTTAGTTAAAATGCAGGCAAAATATGCAAATTTAGCCTAGAAAAACGGAACTTAGTTTATAAGAATGTCCTTATTTTGTCTAGTTTATTTATTTTTTTGGGAACAATAGTTATATATATTAATATTAACGAAGGAAGCCCTTTACAAAAAAGTCCTCCTACATCCCTTCTCTTAGATTCAGATTTTGAAGCATTCAGGGATCTTCCAATTCACTATTAAGTAATCAGCATACGAGGTCCCACCTTTCATCTTCCCAAATAAAAGAAGATTGTCCCCATGAGAAGTGATACCCTAGCTGCATGCAAGAAACCATCATGGCTTCAGAAGTGCAACCCTTAGGAGATTGCTTCTCCAAGACCTCTCCACTTGACCAGATCTTCACTACTGGTTTGGTTCCTAGGGGTTCTCAATAAAAGCCACAAAGGTATAGACAGATTGCTTCTCTTTGAGGTACCTACCACCTTCTTGTCTTTGGCCCAAACTTAGGTTGCTTTACTTTCACAACACCTTGAATATTCCTGCATGATGACAACAGTTAGGATGGCCTAGTATGTACAAGAGTCTACCAATCTGTAGAGCAGATCATCTAATCCTAGCCTGAAGGGCCTGAATTAACTGTACCACAGCAGCATCATTCAATTTATTAACATAATATATTAACCAACACATATGAACACATTTATACATTAGCTCTAGCACATCTACCCCAAGACTAGTCTCTTTTTAAAAAACTATATTATTTCTCGAATTCCAAATCTCCCACAAGCAGTAGAATCTAATTATGTTAAATACTAAATCTGGCTTCAGAAGTGCAGTCCTTAGGAGATTGCTTCTCCAAGACCTCTCCACTTGACCAAATCTTTGTTGAGATATCGAGCTCGTCTAGTGAGGCGATGGCCACTGATGACCCGCCTGGGGGATAGGCCCCACACTTACACCACTGGCATGGTTGGTGAGATCATGGGAGATATGCGGCCAGTGGGATGACAGGCTATGTGACAGCCATTCTAGAGACTGGCATAGTTATAGCGCCAGCTCATTTAGTCGGGTTCACACTATAGAGAACCCGTGTATGTATTGGTTGAGTACCTTTCATATTATGTGTACTCTTATCTTGTATATGGTGTGTTGAGTGTTGAGTAGAGAAGAAGAAGCTTTTCAGCCTCTCACCTTGTGTGTTCTCTATTAGGGTTTTGTGAGTGTGTGTGTGTGCTTGCAAGAGCTCAAGCTCTCTTCCCCCCTGCATCTTTTCATGGTATCAGAGCCTGGTTCGTGCTAAGGGCTGAGCTGCAAGCAAGAGAACCACAGGAAGCGGTACGAGGGTAAGAGCTTCAACTACTCTTCCCTATTGTGTTGGTGACTACACCATTGTCGGGAGCTCTACGGGAGGCACCGGCAAACGGTCTCTGATTGAGGAGCTTTCTTCACGGGAGTAAAGCTATAGGGCAACTATACAGTCCTTCGGGCCGAAAACGCGTTTCGGGCGCGTCTGGACCTCCGTTTTTCAGAAAGCAGGCGATTTCGAGCAGTGCGGGTAAGTCATTGATTCTCTGCAGAACTCTGTTTTAAGTACTACAGGAAGACAGATTGACTGTGCAGACACTGTGGGTGCTGCAAAGAGGTCTACAGTTGCCATTGGGTATATGTATGCACATTGAGGTCACTGGTTGTGACATTTGAGTGGACTGCAGTACCGCTGTGCAGAAAATACAGCAGTTGTGCAGGAAAAACTAGAGTGCAGTTTCTGGTAAAATTGTGTATTTGGCAAGATGTCTAATGAGATGGCATAACACAGATTGTGGCTGAGAAGCTGGATAAGAATAACTTCCATGCTTGGAGGTTCAGGTTGACGAATTTCCTGATAGGAAAAGGCTATTGGGACTACATAGAAGGTGAGCATGAAGAGGCACCGGAGATACCGGATATAAATCCGACTGCTGCAGATGTGAAAGAGTTTAAAGACTGGAACCAAGGAGCCAGGAAAGTCATGTATTGGCTCTCCATTAGTATACAGGACACCATGATTGGGCACATTCAGGATGCCAAGTCCCCCAAGGAGGCATGGGACACCTTGGTAAAGCTTTATGAAACAAATACCAAGGCACGTAAGATACAGTTGAAGAATGAACTTCATACTGTGGAGAAAAAGAGCATGTCTGTGAATGACTATGCGCTGAAGATAAAGGGTATTGTGGAATCCCTTGCATCTATTGGTGTGTCAGTAGATGATGATGACAAGGTGGAAGTCTGTCTACGTGGTCTCGGGCCACAATACAAGGCGTTTAAGACGTCTATTCAGACTCGGGAAAACATTCCCAACTTTACAGATTTGGTGTCTATGCTGATTATCGAAGAGAAGAACAGGGTGAAGACCAACAGTCTTCACAAAGCAAAAACAGTTCAGAGCAACAGGCCTTCTACACGAGTTCAGGAAGAGGACGAGGTAGAGGAGGCCGTGGACGCGGTCAAGGAGGTGGCCAAACAGGTAATCAGAATTATGGCCAGCAGGCAGCAGCAACAACAACAGTCCCAGAATCAACAACAACAACAACACGTAGGTGGAAGAGGCAAATTCAGAGGCAGGGGGAGTCAAAGAGGCCGTGGAAATTGGCAAAGGCAATATAACGATGCACGTGAATGCTATTATTGTGGTAAGCCTGGACATGTGCAGGCAGAATGTTATAAGAAGCAGGCTGACATGCAAAATGGAAAAGTACAGCAAAACAACTATGCATCCTCCTCAAGCAGAAATAATGAGGATAATGAAAGGTTGTTTGTTATGCAGCATGTCGTGAATGCCATGTCTGAAAATGTTGATGCAGCACAAAAAGATAATGTATGGTATGTGGATTCAGGCGCTTCGAACCACATGACGAGTCATGGGGAGTGGTTCAAGGAGATGAAAAACCCGGAAAGACCAGGTTTTGTGGAAACAGGGGATGACACTGCTCATCCAATTGCCCACATTGGAGATGTGCCATTGTCTATGCAGGATGGCAAAGTGAAGTACCTTGCAGATATACTTCATGTACCGAACATAACAAAGAATCTGGTTTCAGTTGGCCAGATGATTGAGTAGGGTTTGCAGGTTCAGTTTAACCCTGATGGATGTTATGTTGCAGATTTTAAAGACAAGTGCAGGTTGGTTGCAAAAGGCAACAGAGTGGGCAGAATGTTTACGTTGGATGTAGACATGCCTGAGATGAGTGCTGCGATGTTTGCAAATGGTTCAGGAATTGTTGCAGACACAGACATATGGCATAAAAGAATTGGACATGTGAATGTGCAGAGATTGAAGTCTATGCAGACAAAAGGAATTGTGACAGGGATGCCAAAATTTAAAGTGGAAGGTATGCATAAAATCTGTGAAGCATGCCAATTTGGGAAGCAAACAAAGCATGTGTTTCCACGTAACAGATATGTGAGCAGAAATGCACTAGATGTTGTGCATTCAGATGTATGGGGTCCTACGAAGACCATATCTATGGGAGGCTGCAGGTATTATGTGACTTTCATTGATGACCACACAAGGAAAGTGTGGGTATATTTCATGAAGGAGAAGAGTGAGATGTTCACTCACTTTCAGAATTTCAGGTTTTTGGTTGAAAAGCAAACAGGGAAATATGTCAAGTGCCTAAGGTCAGATGGAGGGGGAGAATACTTCTCCAATGAGTTCTCTGAATTTTTGAAGAAGAATGGTATTCGGAGACAGTTCACATGCAGATACACTCCGCAGCAAAATGGAGTTGCTGAGCGGAAAAACAGGCACATTGCTGAGATTGCACGAGCATTGATGGAAGAGAAGAATATGCCGCATTGCTATTGGGCTGAGGCTGTTTCTACAGCAGTATACATCATGAACAGGACTCCAACTCTGCAGCCATACATGATGTAACTCCAGAGGAGAGGTTTACTGGCAGAAAACCAGATTTGTCTCATCTGAAAGTCTTTGGATGCATTGCATATGTGCATGTGCCAGATGAGCTGAGAACTAAGCTGGATCCAAAAGCTAAAAAATGTGTGTTTATTGGATACTCCCTTGAGCAAAAGGGATACAGGTGTTATAACCCTGCTACACGTGAGTTAAGGGTAAGCAGGGATGTTGTGTTTGATGAGATGAGCAGCTGGTATGTTGCTGAAAAAGAAGCTGTTGGGGCTGATGTGAGTGGAAGTGTGGTTGCACAGAATGCAGGTCAGCAATCACAGTCTTTGAGTGGACCAGGAGAGTCCTCATCTAGTGGGTCTGTTGATAGACCATGGAGTGGCAGGCTGCGTCATAATACCAGTCCTGCAAATGTGATTAGTACATCACGTAAAGGAAAAGAGAAAGTGGTTGAGCCCCTTGGTATGCCTGACATTTCTGCAGGGCATTCTCATGTTGATGGAGAGTCTAGTGGCTCAGACATGAGCCTTGATGAGGAGCTTGGGATCCCAGCTATGAGAACACCTGGTGTAAAGAAGGCTATGGAAGCCATGAGTGAATGAGAAGCTGCAAAGATCTGGGAGAGTGAGAAATCCTGTGCAGAGATTTACCTATGATGGTTATGTGGCACATCACTATGCATATATGGCAAAGGTTGTGCAGGTTGTTGAGCCCACATGCATTGATGAGGCTGTTGGAAATGTGTGTTGGGAGAAAGCTATGGATGAGGAGATGGATGCACTATATGGAAATGAAACTTGGGATTTAGTGCGATTGCCTGAAGGCAAGAAAGCCATTGGATGCAAGTGGGTGTACAAAGTTAAACATAACAGTGATGGAAGCATAAACAGGTACAAGGCTAGATTGGTAGCCAAAGGATATGCGCAGACATATGGGATTGATTATGAGGAAACTTTTAGCCTAGTTGCCAAGATGGCAACGGTGAGAGTTGTGATAGCAGTGGCTGCGTCAAAGCAATGGTCTTTACATCAAATGGATGTAAAGAATGCATTCTTGCATGGGGATTTGCAAGAAGAGGTGTATATGTTGCAGCCACCTGGTTATGAGGATGTGGGTCACCCCGAGCATGTTTGCAGGTTGAAGAAAGCCTTGTATGGCTTAAAGCAAGCACTAAGAGCATGGTCTGACAAGATTTCTGAATATCTTGTCACTATTGGCTTTCATGTAGCCAATGCAGATTTCTCGCTGTATGTGAGACATGGTGATAGAGGGGTTGTGCTTGTTGTCATCTATGTAGATGACTTGATCATTACGGGGGACCATGATGCAGCGATCTTTGATGTAAAGATCTTGCTAAGATAGAAGTTTGAAATGAAGGATATGGGGGAGCTCAGATATTTCTTGGGCATTGACGTGATTAGGTCACCACATGGTATTGGATTACTGCAGAGACAGTATGGTTTGGACATGTTGTCCAAGTATGGTATGATAGGCTGTAAGCCTATTTCTGTGCCATTGGATCAGAATGGCAAGTTGAGTGCAGATTCAGGAGAGATCTTGGAGGATCCTACTATGTACAGACGCATAGTAGGAAGCTTGATCTACATGACGATCACCAGACCAGATTTGAGCTATGCTGTTGGGTTGGTGAGTCAGTTTATGCAGGTTCCACGGAAACCGCATTTGGATGCAGTGAGACGCATATTGAGGTATGTGAAGTCTACTTCGCATTGTGGACTATTCTATGAGACTGGGACAGAGATATATGTACATGGGTACACAGATGCTGATTGGGCTAGTAGTATCTCAGATAGAAGATCTACCAGTGGATTCATGTTTTCCTTGGGGAGTGCTGCTGTGACTTGGAGCAGCAAGAAGCAGCCTACGGTTGCTCTATCGAGTACAGAGGCCGAGTACAGAGGAGCTGCTATGGCAGCATGTGAGGTAGCTTGGTTGAGAAAGCTACTTGCAGATTTGGGTCTATCAGTGGTGGATAGACAAGTTGTCATTTTCTGTGACAGCATTAGCAGTATACAGTTGGCCAAGAACCCAGTCTTTCATGCTCGTACGAAGCACATAGAGGTCCACTACCACTTCGTCAGAGAGAAGGTCTTGGCAGGAGACCTTGACCTTGTTTATGTCAGCACAAAGGATCAGGTAGCTGACATCTTCACCAAAGCATTGGGTACAGAGAAGCTCTGCAGATTCAGGGCTTCGCTTGGTGTACATAAGATGGAGTTGCGCTCGAGGGGGAGTGTTGAGATATCGAGCTCGTCTAGTGAGGCGGTGGCCACTGATGACCCGCCTGGGGGATAGGCCCCACACTTACACCACTGGCATGGTTGGTGAGATCATGGGAGATATGCGGCCAATGGGATGACAGGCTGTGTGACAGCCATTCTAGAGACTGGCATAGTTATAGCGCCAGCTCATTTAGTCGGGTTCACACTATAGAGAACCCGTGTATGTATTGGTTGATTACCTTTCATATTATGTGTACTCTTATCTTGTATATGGTGTGTTGAGTGTTGAGTAGAGAAGAAGAAGATTTTCAGCCTCTCACCTTGTGTGTTCTCTATTAGGGTTTTGTGAGTATGTGTGTGTGCTTGCAAGAGCTCAAGCTCTCTTCCCCCCTGCATCTTTTCAATCTTCACTACTGGTTTGGTTCCTAGGGGTTCTCAATAAAAGCCACAAAAAGGTATAGACAAGCTGCCTCTCTTTGAGGTACCTACCACCTCTTGTCTTTGGCCCAAACTTAGGTTGCTTTACTTTCACATCACCTTGAATATTCCTGCATGATGACAATAGTTAGGATGGCCTAGTGTGTACAAGAGTCTACCAATCTGTAGACTTTACTTTCACATCACCTTGAATATTCCTGCATGATGACAATAGTTAGGATGGCCTAGTATGTACAAGAGTCTACCAATCTGTAGAGCAGATCATCTAATCCTAGCCTGAAGGGCCTAAATTAACTGTACCACAGCAGCATCATTCAATTTATTAACATAATATATTAACCAACACATATGAACACATTTATACATTAGCTCTAGCACATCTACCCCAAGACTAGTCTCTTTTTAAAAAACTATATTGTTTCTAGAATTCCAAATCTCCCACAAGCAGTAGAATCTAATTATGTTAAATACTAAATCTGGCTTCAGAAGTGCAGCCCTTAGGAGATTGCTTCTCCAAGATCTCTCCACTTGACGAGATCTTCACTACTGGTTTGGTTCCTAGGGGTTCTCAATAAAAGCCACAAAGGTATAGACATGCTGCTTCTCTTTGAGGTACCTACCACCTTCTTGTCTTTGGCCCAAACTTAGGTTGCTTTACTTTCACATCACCTTGAATATTCTTGCATGATGACAACAGTTAGGATGGCCTAGTATGTATAAGAGTCTACCAATCTGTAGAGCAGATCATCTAATCGTAGCCTGAAGGGCTTGAATTAACTGTACCATAGCAGCATCATTCAATTTATTAACATAATATATTAACCAACACATATGAACACATTTATACATTAGCTCTAGCACATCTACCCCAAGACTAGTCTCTTTTTAAAAAACTATATTGTTTCTAGAATTCCAAATCTCCCACAAGCAGTAGAATCTAATTATGTTAAATACTAAATCTACAGCTCTCTCAGTAGTAGTAGCTGTCAATCTGCCTAGGACCCAATCCCCCCAAAACCCCTGCACCCCTATATTGCTTGTTGAGACCCATTTCCCAATTCTGCCACATACCGCTCTAATAGCTGGACAATCTTATAAGTCATGCCTCCCATCCTCCAGAGCAGTTCTGCACCAGAAGTGAAATTTATTTGTAGCAACTTAAGACCTATAGGCAGGACCCACATGCAAACCCAGCAACCGTAAGTGAAATTTGTTTGTAGCAACTTAAGCCCTATAGGTAGGACCGACATGCAAACCCTCCATGAGAATACTTGGGCTTTCAATGGAATGTTTGCTTCCCTCCTCCAGATACTAGAATTCCAAATAAATATTTTGATTGGTTTTTTAAAAATGCTTTTATGGAGCCCTGATTGTAAGGCGGTGTGCTTTATTAAAGTTTTAAAGTGAACTCACTTCTGAGAACTTTCCACCGCGAAAAGTTCCCGCTGTGTTCTCCAAGGTTGAAACGTGGGATTTTGCTGCTCTTATATATAGAGAGAAGAGATCTGGGTGTGGCCTCTGCATAACAAATTGCCTTGATCATATTTGTGTGCGATTGTAGTTCATCTATACAAGATAAAGCACAAGTGCTAGGGGATCCACGTGGCCAAAGGAAAGGGAGAGTATGAGAAAAGGAGAAAAGGGGAGTGGAATTTGTGTGCGATTGTAGTTCATCTATACAAGATAAAGCACAAGTGCTAGGGGATCCACGTGGCCAAAGGAAAGGGAGAGTATGAGAAAAGGAGAAAAGGGGAGTGGAATTTGCTTTTACTAGGGGATCCATGTGGCCAAAGGAAAGGGAGAGTTTGAGAGAAGGAGAAAAGGGGAGTTGAATTTGAATCTCATCTCACCATTTTCAATACAATTTTAAAATTTGAAATCTCACATATTTCGATGCAATCTTTGGATGTAACCTTCTTCACACTTGGCTCATTTTGTACATTGTCACTTTCAAGTTTTGTGAGCTGTTGTGCTGCAAGGTCCGAACTCTCAAGCAGGTACTATTCTTGCTTTTTTTAATAGTTAGATTTTCTTACTTTTTATTAATACATAGCGTGCGCACCGTGGGAGCATCAGCTTGGCAATTGTACAAACATTCAACAGAGAGGTTTCCACACATAGAGAGGTACTTTCCCAAGCACATGAGGAGTGACGATGGTTGATAGCAAGCATGGGTCCATGCACAGCTTTTGCAAAACACAGGTGCTTCTCACTAATCTCTGGCCACAAAAAAGTGCCTACCAGTCTGCATACGCCCCTGTGCAAGTGCAAATGGCTTGCCTTCCAGCTTCGTGTGCTAAGCACAAGAGGCTGGTGTGATGATAGTCTTCATTTTTGCATAGGCGGCTGAGACAGGGCGAAGCAAGCACTTATCTGGGAGCGCTAGGCCACACTGGCTGGGCTAGCAGGCGATGGGCACAACACACGAAAGAGAGAGAAAGTGGACGCATGCGCTGAGTACCACTCTGCCATTGCCCACAACCGCTCAGCCATGCTGTTGGAGCAATCCTCCGATAACATTGCCACAATCCTGGCAATGTCTGCACCATCACCCTCACCTACTTGACCCTCTTGGATCAACAAGGAAGAAATAGCCGCCTCACCCTCCCCACGATCATTACCATGATGGTGGTGCTCTCGGTGTTTGTTGAAATATACAAGTGAATAGGGTGTGTGTGGGAACAAGCTCTTGGATAGAGGCTGTAAAAGAGGAGATGTAATTGTGAAAGAACCTGTGAAAAGGTTAGAAGAATCTACTGGGAGAGAATAATGGGTAGCATGAGGGAATTTAGGAGTGTGGAGATATTCTGGGAGATATTCAGGGAAAAGAGAAGAGGTGGAGAGAATCAGGCAAGAGGTGGAGATATTCAGGGAATGAATCATGGAGAAATCAAGGGGATTTGATGCTTGATGTAAACACTATAAATTGAGGCATAGCCCTAATGAGAATTTGTTGGTTTTTGAGTATCCATGCCTACATTAATCTATGTGCTAATTATTCACTAATTACGTCTTAATCACTTGCTAATCACTTTGTTAATTATGTTGATTCTAGTGTTTGATCCACCATAGCTCATCATTTTGCTCAAATTTCAACATGGTATCAGAGCCATGCCTAGAATCAACCAGATTTATGAGCCCATTAGTGAATTAATTAGGATTAGTAGGTAATTAGCAAAAAAAATCAGTTTTTAGTGAGTTTTTCATCTTCCCCTTCACCCCCAGCCAGTGGAGGACTCCATTCTCCTTGCACACATAACATTAGGCTAAGCCCTCTTAGGTACTCATAGTAGACTTATAGGGCTACACACATCTCAAATCTTGTGGGCTAATTCAACGCAGAACGCCGGCGGGAGCTCGATTTGCAGGCTACGTTTTTCTGAGATGTTTTTGACATTGCAACTTCCACAGATCAAAGCTCTCTAATTCCTCTTAGCCCAAGGGGTAATCAAGCATGCTCTACAAGCTGGTGAAGTCAAAATTGAGTTTCATCAAGTCTACAGTGAGATCCAAGCTCTTCATCAAATCTGCAGGTGACTTTGGTAAAACAGAGATTAAGCTTTCAATATTTGGTCAAATCTTGTGTTTCTTGGCTTAATCCTCTACTAGACTCATTGCTATTGATGCCTTTGAAAGCATTTGAGCTCATTTGAAGTGGAAGGCACCAGATCTGGGCTCCCCGCATACTTTGTTTTCTGCACACAAACCAGAGCATTAATTTGCTAATCAGTGATTAATCAGTGCTAATCACTGTACTTTGGTGCAATTGAGGGTTCAAATTAACCATTAGGTATCTGATACAGATCCCTATAACTTCAGATTTCAAATCGGAGTTGGTTTGATACTCCAACCATCCCGTACAAATTGGTTACCCTTAATTTAGTGTAATTTCTGGGAAAATTATACTGATAAAATTGTGAAAATCATCATTTTGCATTTAACCCTTGGTTAATGCCTGTAAATCTCACTCAAATTCAAGATTATTCATAGCCAGAGTTGTATTTGGAATGTGCATGAGAATGAATGCTATACGCATTATGTATTGGGCACATTTTATCAGTGTAAAAATGGGAACAGACACTGCCCTTGTCCAGATTAAGGCAAGAGGTAAGACCTCCCGCATAAATTTGGGTTTGCATTGCATAATGATACAAAATAAACATAAAAAGCCCAAAGGAACTGTCAGCAAAACATTGAAACATGTTGCTCACATGGAGCAAAAAGACCTGACGGACGAGCTCATGGCCCCAGCCATGAAAGAAGAAGAATATCTCTTCCCAAGAAGAGGATCCACACCGAGAAGAAGATCTGAAGGAAGACATGGACACGAGAAGAGAAGCTGCCACAAGAAGAGAAGCTGCCCCGAGAAGACTGAAAGAAGAGACGGACGCGTGGAGAGAAGCTGCCACCCCCCACGACAAGAAGACTGAAGACAAGAGAAGATGTGAGGCTCCAAAGAGTGAGGAGCCATGTGAAAATCTCTGAGAGAGAGAGAGAGAGAGAGAGAGAGAGAGAGAGAGAGAGACCCCACAACCCAATGTAACCTGCCCCAATAAAGTAAAACCACCTCTGAGCCACCGATGATGTAGGCCAAGTGGTAGATGTATGTGTGAGCACTTTAGTCAAGGTCGCGGGCACTTATAGTAGCCTTGGACACATAGAGAGCGAGAGTGTCAAGGACTATGGAGTTTAGGGACTTGAGGCACTGGTCGCGGACTGTCAAGTAAGAGAGAAACTTGATACAGGGTCCAGGTGTGCTGAGATAACTTGAGGGGAGGAGTAGACACTGGTCGCGGACTTCCAAGTAAGGGGAGGCAAACTTGGTATAGGGTCTAGGTGTACTAGGAGTATTCACTTGAGGGGAGGTGTTGAAATATACAAGTGAATAGGGTGTGTGTGGGAACAAGCTCTTGGATAGAGGCTGTAAAAGAGGAGATGTAATTGTGAAAGAACCTGTGAAAAGGTTAGAAGAATCTACTGGGAGAGAATAATGGGTAGCATGAGGGAATTTAGGAGTGTGGAGATATTCTGGGAGATATTCAGGGAAAAGAGAAGAGGTGGAGATATTCAGGGAATGAATCATGGAAAAATCAAGGGGATTTGATGCTTGATGTAAACACTATAAATTGAGGCATAGCCCTAATGAGAATTTGCTGGTTTTTGAGTATCCATGCCTACATTAATCTATGTGCTAATTATTCACTAATTATGTCTTAATCACTTGCTAATCACTTTGTTAATTATGTTGATTCTAGTGTTTGATCCACCATAGATCATCATTTTGCTCAAATTTCAATAGTGTTGATGCAGGCACAACACTTACGTGCGCTTATGTTTATAGGTGATGCTAGCAATACTAAGAGCGTGCTGCATTAGCGCTTTACATGCGTAGGTGATGCTAGCAAAACTAGGGGCGTGCTGGCATCGGTGGAGATGGAGCTGGACAGAAGCTGAAGGCATCAATAACGCCAAACTTGATGATGGTTGCATTAGGCCACACTGGTTGGGCTGGCAGGCGATAGGCACAACACATGAAAGAGAGAGAAAGTGGATGCATGCGCTAGGCAGGGAGCGCTAGGCCACACTGGCTGGGCTAGCAAGCGATGGACACAACACGCGAAAGAGAGAGAAAGTGGACGCATGCGCTGAATAGTTATCTGGGAGCACTAGGCCACACTGGCTGGGCTAGTAGGCGATGGGCACAACAAGGCTAGCAAGCGATGGGCATAACACACGAAAGAGAGAGAAAGTGGACGCATGTGCTGAGTACCACTCTGCCATCGCCCACAACCGCTATTGGAGCAATCCTTCAATAACATTGCCACAATCCCGACAATGTCCACACCATCACCCTCACCTACTTAACCCTCTTAGATCAACAAGGCAGACATACCTGCCTCACCCTCCCCACCACGATCATTGCCATGATGATGGTTGTGATGATGAAGACGTTAATGAGCTCCCCACTTTGATGATGATGGTTATGCCTTGATCATTGTGCCAACTAAGTTGGGTGAAGAGCATACTCTCCCATGTGCTTACGCCATCTTCTACCCTTTTCACAAATGTCGGCCTTTTTACTATGCGGACCCATAGAGTGGCGCAAATAGCCTCAACGGCCTCAATCTGAGGGTCTTGACAAAGGAGGTGGTGAGGAGATGGTGGCGGGGGGTGCCTCTGTCTCGGCAACAACTGGCCATAGGTGTCGGGCCTGGTGAAAGTGCACCTGCATGAACACGATGACATCTTCGACCCATTGAGACTCTTGGCAAAGGAGGTGTTGAGGAGATGGTGGTAGGGGTGCCTCTGTCTTGCCAAAGAAGGATGACGTCTCCAACCCAATAAGGGTCTTGACAAAGGAGGTGGTGAGGAGATGGTGGCGAGGGGTGCCTCTCTCTCTCTCTCGGCAGCAATTGGCCAGCCTGGCAGATCAAGAGTAAGTGCCGTATAGGTTGAAGCTGGCTATATAGGTGTCATACACACCAAGTGGGAATCAGGAGTAGCAAGGGGCACCTTATCCACCTTAATCAAGTTCCCATGACTATACTAAGGTTGGGAATAAGGTGGCGATTAGAGAAAGAGAGAGGGAGAGCCATTAGTAAGACTCCTATGACTATATTAAACCTTAGGATATAGATACATTTGAGATCATTTGTCAGAGTGATTTCTTGAGCCATGTGCATAGCTTTCTTGGTGGGAATGCTAGCTCTATTTTTGGTGAAGAAAAAGAAGAAATATAGTAGGGTGCAAAGCCTAAATACAATAATGGTGCATTCTGTAGGGTCCATTATGGTGGTGATGGTGTTTTGGGTCAACAGAAAGGTAGAGAGTTTTTGATAGTGAGAGTATGGAGGCTCACGATTATGGCCGCTGTGATGATGTCTTGGGTAAATTTTATAATTAATAATTTAATTAGTAATTAATCTTTCTCTCTCTCTCTCTCTCTCTCTCTCTCTCTCTCTCTCTCTCTCTCTCTTTGGGTTTTTTTTAAATAAAAAATGATTTGTTTTGTTTTAAATAAAATATTTTTAAATATATATACATATATATAGAGAGAGTGTGTAGAATGATTTTGGGTTTTTTTAAATAAAAAAATGATTTATTTTATTTTAAATATCTATACAAGATAAAGGAAGAGTCCCCACCCCTTTACGTGGAGAAAGGAGAATTTTTACACACACACACACACACATATACCCTTCAGGTATGGATAGATTTCCCCTTTGGTAGAAAGATGTCTCCTACATCTAGCCATAATCTTTTGCCATGGGGAACTTGAGTCTCTCTGGGCAAACCCTCTCTTAAAATTGCCCAGGCCAAAGTTCAATTGCCTAGTGAACAATGCATACAAAGCCTTGGGTCTTTTACACTAACTATACATATTGTATCTAACCCATTGGTTTGTAAGGTCTATGTGGTTTCCACAGGTGAGACAAAAGAAGTAGTCATCCTCGAAGGAAGCTAGGTCCAAAATGCTACAAGTAAAATCAACTCCACTAACAACACAGCTACCCTCAAGCTTCCCAAAGGCAAGGTAACAATGCTCCTCTAGGACAGGGAATGTATCGACTCTGATCTTCTGTCCCCACCAACTGCTTCCACAAAGGGTACTCCCTCACCCCTCCAAAATAATCAGTAAGTCTTCCACTGTCCCTAAACTACCACTAGAACTCAACCCACCATGAATATGGATTGGACTTCTAACTGAGAATGGTCTACAGCGGTGGCAAGCCCACATCTATCCTATGGTACACCAATCTCATATTCTTGGAGGCATGGAAAGCTCTTGGAAAACCCACACTAACAAAAGAAGACACTTAACATTCAAATATCACACGAAATGTGTTTAATGAGTATTGGGTCTTTCTTCCATAAAATTTCTATTGGAAATAACCAATTGGAGTGCATATTTCATGTTATAGATATAGGCACATTCCAAGGTTGGATAATAATTGGAAAAGAGTGGATTGATGCCAGTCACTGCCAAATCAATTGGCGCGAGCAAACGGCCACCATGGAAATCAACGACAAAAAGGTCACTGTCCTCTTGTGTCCCCAAGAGGAAATCCTCCACACACCCTCACTCTCACTACCCTTCCACCTCATGCCCCCTCCTCATCACCAACAGTCTCCCCTATTTTCCCACCCCATGCCTCACCAAAGTCGGTCAATCAACCACTGTCAACACCACCCACCAATGACAATCAAGCCTCGTTGTCGACATTTCCCCTCAACTCTATAGCCTCGACCACCCACATTGTAAGCACCCCGACCTCATATCTTTATCATGACAATCAATGGTGGGTGCCTCATGTAAGATTCCTCCTTAGCCCCTCAAGATGTCCAGTTTCTTCCCCTATAATCAATCCCCTTTTCAGAATAATAAAAGATCTTGTTTCTACCTATTTTGGCCTAGAGAGAGAAAATGTTCTAGAGAGAGATAACTCATATTTTAGATATCTTTGGATGGAAAAATATCCTTTCTTATTAAACTAAATTCCCCCGAAACAAAAGTTTAAAAAGAATTTCCTAAGGTGCATTAGAAATAAATTATTATTTGCTCAAAAGGCCTAAGGGTCTAGATTTTTTTAAAATTTTGGATTAAGGTTTTGAGGGACCAATTAGATTAATCAAAATGTAGGGAGGAGATAAATTGAAGAAATAAAGAAAAACCCCCCAAAAATGAGTGAATACTCACATAAGATGAAGAGTGGACTAAGGACCAAGGAAAATAGTTAAAAAAACTGATTTTTGACACCTCAAAATGGGGATTCCCCCTCATGAAGGAAGCACCTTTTTTCTCATCATTGCTTTCCATTTTAAATCAATAAAATGAGATATTTCATCTCTCCTCTCTCCTAATTCAAATCTAGTTCCAAAAAGTAAGCTGAACTGACCCAAAAATGGTCAAAAATTGACCAAACTGATTTGGAAAATTCTAGAATCAATTTGCTTGGTTTGAGGCTCACTTTTTCCTATAAATAGAAGCTCCCCCTTTGTAAAAGCTTAATAGTGTTTATGTATTGTTACTCTACTCTTCCCTAGAGTCAAAAACATTGAATTCACTTGATAATTCACTTGTTTTTTACTAATTCCTCTACAAAGAATTGGTGGCCACTCTTGATCCAAACAAAAGTAGAACCCTCAATCCCTCAAGCCAAAGGAAATCTCACAAAACTCCATGTAAGTAATTAATTCTACTTTTTTTAAATTCTAATCTATGGTTTTCTAAATTCTTTGCTTTTTAATGTGATTATGAATTATAAGCCTTCATGAAAAGGCATCTCCCTTCTCTTCATTACGAATTTCAACCTTTCTTTATCCTAAAATGAGTAACAAATAAATTGAGTTAAACTTTTCCTATTGATTACTCTTTAGAAGTGAAAAATTGATTAGATTAGAGTGCTTTATTTCATCTTGGGATAAATTTTAAAGTAAATTTAGAATGTAAAAATTGAGAAATGGTCAGCCATACAAAGGAGGTTATGGAAAAATTTTCTTAAATTTTGTGAAAATATTTTTTATCTTTATGTTATTCAAAAAGAATAATCCCCACCGTTTGTGCATTCTAAAAGAAATTCTTTTTATTTTAAAAGTGTTATTCCTATTTTATGCATAAATAGATGTATAAAATGTTAGAAATTCGTGGTGCTCATGCTAGATCATTATGTGGAGGAGAGAGACTCACAAAATACAAGAAAATATCTTGCTTATTAAGCTGCTCTCAAAATACAACTAGGCTTCTTGCTCTATACAAAAATGCCTTCTAGCTCCACCTTTAAATAGGTGAGCTAGTGGACCATAAGTTCATTCACACACACACCCTTCTCCTCCCCTTTTAGATTCAATTTCTAAGCATAGAAAGATGCATATTGGATATTTTTTATTGTAAAAGTGTTATCTTCATTAGATTCAATTTCTATGCATAGAAAGATGCATATTGGATATTTTTTTATTATAAAAGTGTTATTTTCATTAGATTCAATTTCTATGCATAGAAAGATGCATATTGGAAATTTTTATTATAAAAGTGTCATTTTCATCAGATTCAATTTCTATGCATGGAAAGATGCATAATACAAATATTTTTATTATAAAAGTGTTATTTTCATTAGATTCGATTCTATGCATGGAAAGATGCATAATAGAAATCTTTTTATTATAAAAGTGTCATTTTCATCAAATTCAATTTCTATGCATAGAAAGATGCATGTTGGAAATCTTTTTATTTTAAAAGTGTTATTCCTATTAAATTAATTTTATGCATAAATAGATGCATAAAGAATTTTTATATCAAAATTAGATTCTCTTTAATTCTATGTTTAATTTCCATGAATATTTGATAAATGAATAAGTAAATACTCTGAGAGGGAAAATTCTATCGTGAATGTGATGTGGATGTGTATGTGAAGAAATGTGATGTGATGTGACATAAATATATGTGGATGTGAAGTGATAGATATGAATGTATGAATAGATGTGGGTAGTCGTACATGTGAACGATTGGATGGATGTGTATATGAGATATAGTGTGGACAGAAGTGATGTGATATACTGTGGATAGAATGTATGTGATGGGATGGTTATAAGAATGTATGTGGTGGTATGAATGAACAAATATGATGGATATGAATGAATGAGATGTGATGGGTGTAAATGGATGTGATGTAATTGAATGTGATGGAAGAGAATTGATGTGGCATCATGTGAATTGTGATGTGAATGATTATGATGTGATGAGAAAGGAAATACAGATGAAATAAATGAGGAATGATGTGGAACAATGTGGAAAGATGAGAGTTCGCTATAGAAACTGTATTTATGACCTTTTTTTTAATGACTGTTTTATGTCAAGAATGCTGGGGAAGCATTTTGACCGTCTTACAAATGAGGTCATGGAGACCTAATCTGATAAAGTTGCAACAGCTGACGAAGAGTCAATGGAAGACGTCTCGTGTAGCAAGGTCGTCGGTCGAGGTCTTGACCAGCCTCAGTTCGATTAAAATGGTGAGCTTCCGGTGGATGAGGGACCAAGGAAGTGGCCTATGAGTGAAGCGCTAGGTGACCTACGAAGGATCCTAGAGGGTGTTGACCATACGGTGCTCGGGCTTTGGGTCCTTGAAGATACCCACACGTGCGGCATGGAAGATATTGAAATAAGGAGTAAGAGTTGTTTTCTGAATTCGGGCATGGATCTGGTTGATTGACATTGCTGGTCCTCAACGGATGAGTCCAAGGTTCTTTTATATGGATCTGTTGGTTGATCTTGCGGATCTTCAACGAACATTCCATTTTGATATGTGAATATTTTCGAGTACTATGAGCTAGGAACCATCGAAAAGACCCCTGAGTGGACAGGTGGTGAGCATTTTGGTTGCCAATGATGCAATAGGTACACTGAGGAAGGAATGATTGGAAATTAGAATTCAACTAGAAATTTTTAGAGGATTATGATCAGTGAGACTATGATTTCATTAAATGATTGTTTTAAAGAATTCAACTGGAAATTTTAGGAGGATTATGATCAGTGACTATGATTTTATTAAATGATTTTTTAAAAGACAGCTGAATCTGTGAAAAAGGCGATTCATATTGGGTGTGTAAGTGGTGTGACTAGTTTTAAGTTTGCATGAATATCCGGCTAGGGGACCTGGAAACTCTTTTCCCTAGTACCCGGGATAAAACCTAACCAAATTCCTAATTAGATCCCATCACTACAGTGGTTTGGCGGTTGGCTAACCCATGGGACTAGATGGGGTTAGGCTGGACTGATGGATCCCTAAATTGAGACTCAATTCTGTTATGGTACGATAGATGGGGTTAGGCTGGACTGATGGATCCCTAAATTGAGACTCAATTCTGTTATGGTACGATAGATGGGGTTAGGCTGGACTGATGGATCCCTAAATTGAGACTCAATTCTGTTATGGTACGATAGATGAAGTAAATCTCGGACCAAAATTGTTCTATGGAAAAGAATCAACGGCTGTGCCTCTCAATGAGGAAAAAAGTGTTGGTCTCTATGATCCAAGTGCAATCTTTCCCTAATCTGATTATGGGACTTACGGGTTTGGTCAGATCAGTTCAGTTAGTTAAGACTTTTTTGACTACGTTAGAGAAAACTTATCCTAGAGGAATCACCCGTGCTTTTCGAGCAATGGGAAGTTTTTCTAGGTTCAGTTTTTGGAAGAACCGATGGATTAGTCTCTTGTCCGGATATCCGTGGGCGAGGCCTCGAGTGAGGAACCCTGGCCCGCACAGGAAGTGCTACTTTCACTGCTAGCGGCCCTGAATTCATTGCGTGGTGGGGACAGGGACCTTACACCTCATAACCTTCGAGCCACGTAGGGATTCTATGATGGCTACATAGAACTATGGATCCCCAGATGGCCATCTCTAAAACCCAAGCGCAAAAACCAAACTAAGCCAACAAACACCAACCCTAAGATAAAGCTTCAATGTTGGCTAGTGCCCAACCACTTGTTATGAGCACAAGGCTACTATGAAGGAATCACTCGCCTCTGGCTACCCAAGCATGCTGCTTGTGCGCATCCACCACAATAATTCCCCAAGAAGCCGTGACAAAAGCTCCCACAACCACGGGTTCGACAACCCCAAGCACATCAAAGCCAACAACGCTAGGTGCCTATCGTGTCGACAACCCTCTCATAGCTCAAAGCCTCGTCAACAAAAAAATTCAGACACCTTGCCAACCACAAAACTTCATCACTCGATAGCGTTGGGTTCCCAAATGTCTCTTAGAAGCCCAAAGCTTCCATGATGGAAATTCCATCATTTGGCTCCCAAGGCATACCCCTTAGCAGTTTGCCCAAACCACACCCACCACACCAATACCTATCCAATTGACAAATATGGTTTGGTGCCAACGGGAAGTCAAGTCCCCTCCTCCTTGACAAAATCCTCTAGACTTGCCCACACCAAACCCATGGGCACTCCAAAGCTCAATTCTCCCAACCCTTTCAACCCATGGAGCCTCATCCATGACACTCCACCCCGCCCCTCGACTTGGTCATCACCAAACCAAGGGGTAGGGCGAGCTTATCCAACCACTCAAAGATACTCTCAAAGATAAGCTCACAAATCTAGCCAAATGGTACAAAATCCTCTTTAGGGGTGCTACCCAATAAACACACACACACACACACACACAAAAAAGAGTCTCTAGGTGATTAGGACCACAGGCACACCTTTTTCCCTCGCCCATGCAAAATACCTACAAATCTCACTGGGCTCTTTCCTATCTACACACACCATACAAAGCTTCATCATCAGCCATCCAGGTACATCTCTGGATGGTGGGTGCAAGCCTAGTCAATGGTACAGCCCATTGTCTGGATCTTCTTAATCACCCCCGTTTTACCCAAATGATTGTGCTTCATGCCTAATCAATCCTACCCTTAACTCCTTCTTCAGCTCCACACATATGGATCCTTGACCTTGACTATCACTCCTATCAACACAGGATCCCAGAGCTCCAATGACAGAAGAAGACAAAGCATAAAAAGAAAAAGAGAACACTGCAACCCGATAACTCAACAACCATGGGAGCCAAGATACCCATCACAATGTCTTGACAAAGATGCTAGAGCTTCATGAATGTCGCAATCAACATTCAACATCTCGAAGTGCAATTAGTCTCCATGCGTTTCGCCTCCTTGTCCCTCGGGAATTCCCCCCTCACCACTTGCTTGCTAACCCCATTGTTTTACTAACTCCTCTTTAATCATACCACCTACCATTGGGATATTGGTCATTAAGTATTCCATGCGAGTCTACTCATTCAAGTACTCTTACTCCTCTAATGAGGATGTCCCACCGCAAAGGAGTACTACTTGGCACATCCAACAATGTAAACTGATAAGAGCCCATTCGCCTAGCTGGATACTTAATTGCCAATACTCCACTAACTTCTTTCCATCATACTAACTCCCCCACCCCCTCTCATTCCCAGAGAGACAGGAGAACCAACCAAGTGTGACACTTCCCTGTGTGCCTCGACAACCCCTCACCAATCACGAGGACGTGATCGACTTTAGGAAGGGGAGTATGTTAACCACATATTGGTTAACACATTCTTATGACAATTATATCCGCATACTTATGTAATGAGCGCCAGAACTATATCGTAAATCCCATCACTCGATGAGGGAAAAACCCTAAAGACACTCCCAAGTATTGATCTTCAATGGACAGACAAGAGGGTCTTGGTCAGTTGGCCAAACCATAGAGAAAAGCCTTGTAACTATGTTTTGGATGGCCCGGGTCACTTACTCCCCAGTGGCCTAGTGGGAAAAGGCTTGAAACTATAAAAGCCAATTTCTCTTGTTTGTAACTCATTCTCCCATTTGTGCAATATAAGTGGAGTGTTCTATTTCTCCCTCTCTCTTACAACTCTAATCTAGCATGTGTGGTGTGCTTAGGGTTAGGATTTGGGAGTAATTAGTGCTAATCACTTGTTCCCTCTTGCTTCCTCTCTCTCTCTCTCTCTCTCTCTCTCTCTCTCTCTCTCTCTCTCTCTCTCTCTCTCTCTCTCGTGATTAGGCTAACAAATGTAATCCTCTTCCGGTAGAGATCTCGCAAAATCTTTGTGAGAGAGCTGGCATCACTCATAAGATTAGAGAAACCGTCTCGGGTGTGACAACAAGTGCAAGAGGATGGCAGTGAGACGAGTGGCTACAGTGGAGCTCTTGAGCCTTGCTCAATCTTGGAAGATAGGCAACTTCCCATGACACATTAGGGTGAGGTTTCCTTAACATGTAGGAAACACAATGCAACTGTCTATGTTTTAGAATCTAATCACCAAGGCATGAGATAGAAGTAGGCGTGAAAAATTCATGTCCAAGGATAATTTATTGGTCCAAGATTCTTGTATGCACAATGTTTGTGTTCCCAATTTTGAGTTGATGTCCGAGTAGACCTTATAAGTGTGTAACAAGGTGCAAAGTCTTGTCTAGATTAGATATAAGGCCAAAGCACTAGAGCCAAGTTAAATTAGTCTATAAATGAGCCAAAAACTCTTTTCAATTGGCTTAGTTTTCAACCAACTCACTTGAGAGCAGACGGATTTTGGTCTAGATTAGATATAAGGCCAAAGCACTAGAGCCAAGTTAAATTAGTCTATAAATGAGCCAAAAACTCTTTTCAATTGGCTTAGTTTTCAACCAACTCACTTGAGAGCAGACGGATTTTGGTCCTATGTTAGATTGGCACACCAAACTTGATAGTGGGTTGTATTATGGAGATCACTCTTGGTAACTCATATTACTTTCTCACAATGCCACTTGCTATTTTTTCCATGCAAAAAAGGCAAGCACGTGAGGTCACCAAACGAATAGTAAATTACTAGATTTATCTGTTTAAGGCCAAACTTGACAAGATTCTAGGGCATCTCAATGTAAGCACTAGCCAAAAAGAAGAATAGAGAAAAAGTAATTATGGAGAGATCTAGAGCTAGCATGGAAAACCGATCTCTCTTGTTTGTTTCCTAGTATAGGGCTATTAGATCCATAAGGACTCCAATCTAGATACATAGAGCATGCCTGATAGCTTTTCCTCTTCACTTGGCTGGACATTTAGTATTATTCCCAGCAACAACACTGATGGGTTCCTATAGAGGCTTCCAAGAACTATACCAATCCTTTTTACTACTCATGTGTTGGGATGTTGCACAATCCAAAATCTATGAATCATTAACAACTAGAGCTTAAGCAGATGATCATGCCTCTTCAATGGCTGTTGAACTATAGATAGAATACCTAATATTTACTTAATAGTTGCTCAGTCGGATATATGTATCTTTGCTCAGTCGGATTATTGCTTAGTCGGACTATTGCTCAGTCGGATTGTTGATCAGTCGGAGTTTGTTATGATCTGGATAGTCGGATATTATCTGTTAATGTCTTGTGACATTCTAGTTACAACTGTTTAAAACTGTCTGAAGGTCGCCTATTTATAGGGGCTTTGTAGTCGTCTTTTTCAAGTAGTGAGTAGTAAGTACTAAGAGAAGAAGGAGAAGGCAATGTATGACTTATCTTGATCAGTCAGATATGGTATTTCAGTTTCATTCTGTTATTCTCTATCTTGTTTAGCAAATTCCTACTCAATTTGTGTTCTCTATGTTCAGTTTATGTTTAGTCTGATATGGTAATTGAAGCTAGTGTTACCTAATGGAGGTGTTTTGCTGTGTCAGTAGTATTTAGTTGTGTTGTGTTTATGGACCCTAAACACATTGGCGATCCTGCTGGTCCCGTTCTGTTACTAGAAGGGAGATGAATGTCCGAGGGGGACAAAAGAGTAGGAAGGGTTTACTATACCAGGGCTCAGGCCCGAATTGGTAACCCTGACCCGTTTCATTATGCTGACGAGGGTGAAGATGATCAGGAACACCAAATCCCTGAAGCTGTTGTTGTAGGCCAGGGGGGGGAAAGTTCAGTTGCACCAGAGAGGAGGCTAGTGGGGGGACTTCTTGGCGCCCTAATCCTGACAGGAAGGTCTGCAGGAGTTAGAAGGAGTCTTCAGTTCAACCCATTAAAGGGGGCAACCAGGCAAAGACCTAGGAAACCACCTCAGCCACATCCCATGGCTCAACAACTACCCAACCCTAGGGTGAAAGCAGCTAAATTCAGTGGAGGATCTAAGGAGGATGCTGATTGTCATGTAGCTCAGTTTGAGACAAAATGGCAAGCAAATGGGTATACTGTGTTGTACAATGATGCAGTTAAATTGCAGCAATTTGCAGCAACTCTTGAAGGGAAGGCCATGAGTTGGTTTAGCCAATATGGCATACCACACTTCCCAACATATGATGATCTTAGAATAGCTTTTTTACAGAGATTCAGGAGGGAAAAGACTCCAACTGACATTTTAAGAAAACTCCGAGACATCAGACAAAAGAAGATGCTTGTAGAGGACTATGCTCAGAAATTCAGAATTTTGGTTGAAAGGTTACAGGGAAATGAGAGACCCACCAATGAGATGCTGGCTGGTTATTTTCTGAAAGGATTGAGAAGTGGGCTGAAAAATGCAGTGGCTAGCATTGATATTGCAGGTGGAATTAATGATTTGGTTATTGCAGCTGCTAGAGTAGAGAAAAGACTTGGAAGCGGCAAGGGCAAACATACCAGAAAGAATGATTCGGATTCAGATGACCAGCCAGAGTCAGCATCCGATTCTGAGCAGGAGGATTCAGAAGCAGGATCCGACAGTGAGGAAGAAGAGGTGAAGACAAAGAAAAAGCACAAGACCAAAGCAAAACCATCCAAAGAGGAGGATTTGGTAAGTAAATTGAGAAAGATAGGTTATTCTGTTGCAGCACCAAAAGAAAAGAAGTTCTGTGAAATTTGTGATAAGGATGGGCATACGACAGCTTCATGTTGGTATAATCCCAAGAACAGGGGTCAGACTACACCTTATGCAGGAAGAGGCAGGGGTGAGGTTGCAGTAAACCAGGCTGTTCCAATTCGGGGCAGAGGAGGATTTCAGAGACCAAGAACTGATAGACCACCATTAAGGGAACAGGAAAACAATGAAGGAAGGCAGGCAAGAGTCATGCCTTGTGTTTATTGTTCAGCACCAGATCATTGGATAGGGCCAAATTGTGCCTTATGGGTAAAACATAGAGAAGAAAGAGGTGTCCCAGTGCTTAGGTATAATCAGAATAACCAGCAGGGGCAGCAGCAACCTCAGAATCAACCAGCAGCTCAAGCAAATGTAATCATGATTCAATTAGAAGATGAACAGGTACAGCTCCAGCAAGGTCAAAACATACCTGAGCAGCAAAGCAAAAAGCATACTGAGGATACTGAGGGTATTGAGGATATTGAGGTATTGGCTGTTACCAGGTCTAAACTGAAAGGACCAATTGATTGGAAGGAACAAAAAGGCATCAGGGACCAGGTACAAAGAAGAATCTTGAAGAATCAGGATAAGCAAGAAGAATCGGAGTTGGAGGATGCAGAAGAGTTAGTTCTGCATCAGTCAGAAAGCAATGTGAAGATGAAGGATGAAAGGGATAAAGATTGGTTTGAGGTACTCATCAATTCTCCCTTGCAATTGTCATTAGATCAGTTGTTAGCTTTGGTTCCAGCATTTAAGGAAAGATTACTTAAAAGACTTCAGGATCAGCAGTCAGGAGATAATCCGACTTTGGTTCCAGCAGTTAATAGCATTGATCCAGCAGATGTTGACTTTGTGGTTCCTGTCATTAAGGTTGAGTACCAGGGCAGGGTGTTTGATGAAGTTCTTTTGGATGGAGGATCAGGGGTTAACATTCTCCCTGAAATTATATACAAAGAAATGGGTGCAGCAAGTTTAGCCCCAGCACCATTTCAGGTGAAAATGGCAGATCAAACCAGGGTGCAACCATTGGGAATTTTGAAGCAGCAGGAAATTGAAGTTGCAGGTATGGGATTCTTGGTAAATTTTGTGGTAATCAGAATGTCAGAATCACAATCACCTTATGAAATGTTACTGGGTAGGCCTTGGTTTAGAATGGCTAAAGTTAAACAGGATTGGGGCTTGAATGTGGTGGTTCTGACCAAGGGGAAGAAGAAGATTACTGTAACCATGCAGGGTAAGCGGAATATGTCTCTTAAAGAAAAGCCATTGTTTGCACAGACAATTAATCTTGCTGCAGAAATAGAACATGATGAGGAGGAACAGTTTTTACTGGCTAATCCAACAGTGGTGCCATTATTTGACGTTGATGTAGAAAGAATATTGCAGCCTGTAGAATATCAGAATCAGGAAGAGTCTGAGTTCTTGCCAGGTCAAGAGATTGAAGGGACAGTATTCAGACAGTTGCTAGAACAGCAAACTGTGATTGCTACCAAGGAACAGATGGAACAAGAGCAAAAGGAGGCAGGAGACATGGCTGTAAGGATTTATGACAAGAAGTATGGCACGTCCAGTCGGGTTAAGGAAGATGATCTTAAGGAATTGAATTTGGGTACAGATGCTGCACCAAGGATGGTGAAAGTAAGTGTGCAGGTGGAAGGACAATTTTTGGAGGATCTTTTGCAGTTGTTACAGGACTATATAGATGTCTTTGCTTGGGAATATTCTCAGGTCAAGGGTATAGATCCTGCATTACATCAGCATCGGATTAATTTAAGAACAGATGCAGTTCCAGTGGTACAGCAAAGGTATCGGATGAATCCGAATTTTGCATTACAGGTGAAGGAAGAAATAGATAAGTTGTTAGCAGTAGGGTTCATTAAACCTGTGAGCCAGGTGACATGGTTATCTCCAATCATTGTGGTGCCTAAGAAAAATGGGAAGCTGAGAGTATGTGTTGATTACAGGAAACTCAATGCCGCAACCATAACAGATCCTTTTCCAATGCCATTTTGTGATGCAGTGTTAGATGCTGTAGCAGGTCATGAAATGTATAGCTTTCTGGATGGATTTTCAGGTTACAATCAGATTAGTGTTGCTGAGGAGGATCAGCATAAGACTGCTTTCATTACTGAGTTTGGTGCATATGATTTTACGGTCATGAGTTTTGGTTTGAAAAATGGACCACCATCCTTCAATTATGTGGCACATAAGGTTTTTGAGCCACACTTACAAGACTTCATGAGAGTCTTTGTTGATGATTTCTCTGTTTTTGGTAAGAAGGACTTACATCTGCTGCATCTGAAGTTGTGTTTGGAGAGGTGTAGGCAGTTCAGACTGGTCTTGAACCCTTTCAAGAGTGTGATTGCTGTGAAGAGTGGGATTTTGTTGGGTCATGTGATCTCACAGGAAGGCATGGCAATTGATGTGAAGAAGGTTGAGGCTATTCAAACAGCAAAGTCTCCTACTAATGTGAAGGAAGTAATGAGGTTTGTGGGTCAGATTAAATGGCATGCTAGGTACCTCAGATATTTAGCCAATATTTGTGCACCATTGACCCATTTAACTAAGAAGGATGTTCCTTTTGTGTGGGCTGAGCCTCAAGAGAAGGCATTTCAATTGTTGAAGAAGATGGTAGCTGTTGCACCAGTTTTGCAGCCACCAGATTGGACTCTACCTTTCCATATTTTTGTTGATGCCTCAGATGTAGCACTAGGGGCAATTCTGATGCAGGAGAAGGTGAAAGGATGGTACAGGCCAGTATTTTATGCCAGTCGGATATTATCATCTGCAGAAAGGAATTATGCTGTGACTGAAAGAGAAGCTTTGGGGATGGTATATTCCTTGAATAAGTTCAGGCATTATTTGTTGGGGAACAGGGTAATATTTCATGTGGATCACCAAGCTCTGCTGTATCTGATTAAGAAGCCATTGTTGACAGGAAGATTAGCCAGGTGGATGCTTTTGTTACAGGAGTTTGACTTTGTGATTGTCCACACTCCAGGAAAAGAGCATGCTATTGCTGATTATTTTAGCAGGTTGGAAACTGGAGAAGCACCAAGTGGGGTGGATGATGATCTACCAGATGCCCCATTGTTTGAAGTTCAGGCTGCTGAGTCGGATTTCTGGTATGATCAGTTTTTGACATTTTTAACTGAGGGATTTATGCCAGTAAAATTTACTCCAGATCAGAGAAGGAAGTTTGCTTTAAGGAGTAGACCATTCTTAGTGATTGCTGGAGCATTGTACAAAAAGGGCATTGACCAGGTGATAAGAAGATGTGTACCTGAGTATGAACAGAAGGCAGTAATTCAGGAAGCACATTCCGGAACAGCAGGCGGACATTTCTCAGGGGATATTACTGGCAAGAAAATATTGCAGGCTGGTTTGTGGTGGCCTACAGTTTTGAAAGATGCCCATGACTATGCCAGGAGATGTGTGATTTGTCAAAAGCTTGGACAGCCAGATAATTCAGATAGGATATCGGATCATCCTATTTTGCCTTTGGAACCATTTCAAAAGTGGGGAATTGATTTTGTGGGACCTGTCAAGCCAACAACTCCAAGAGGTAACAGGTATATTCTTGTTGCTACTGATTATTGTACAAAATGGGCTGAGGCTGTAGCTCTGAAGGATAACAAGGCTGCAAGTGTGGCCAAGTTCTTGTATCACAACATCATGACCAGGTTTGGGTGTCCTGTAGAATTGGTCAGTGATAGGGGAACTCACTTTTTGAATGATGTAGTTTCTGAACTAACAAGAACTCATATGATTATGCACAAAAAGTCTACCGCTTATCATCCCCAGGCCAATGGACAAGCTGAGAGTACCAATAAGACATTGGTAAGAATCCTCAAGAAGATTGTGCAGGATAACCAGAAAGATTGGGACTTGAAGCTGGACTCTGCTTTGTGGTCTTATAGAACAGCTTTTAAAGTTACCACAGGGATGACACCCTTCAGGCTGGTATATGGATTAGAAGCAGTTGTGCCTATGGAATTTGTGGTACCAAGTTTAAGAGTAACTGCTGAGAAAATGTCTCCAAGTTTGTCAGTGAAGTACAGGAGCAGGTATTTGATGCAGTTGGAGGAGGACAGATTAGTTAGTTCTTACATCACTGAGGTGATTCAAAGAAGAAGACAGGCTTGGGTGACTATGAATGTCAAATTTAAGGTGTTTCAGGTTGGTGATTGGGTGATGGTGTATAATTCCCGGTTGGGACCTCATCCTGGTAAGTTAACACTGCGATACAAAGGGCCTTATCAAATTGTTGAAGATTTGGGGCAAGGAACCTTTATTGTGGCTGATGTTTTTGGAACTAGGGTTGAGAAACCAATTAATGGGTTCAGGTTGAAAAAGTTTCAAGGCACACCACCACATTTGGATTGGGCAAGTTCAGCATTGATACAGGTGGAACAGGTGAAAATGGATCCAGAAGAAAGTCCGACAGTACAGGGATATGGGTCTGCATCGGATTCGGACTCAGTCGGATTTTGCTGGGTCGGATCTCAGATAGTCGGAGTTTTTGAAAATTTTCAAAATTTTGCATGGTGCCTTGATTTGAGTGGTGAGTGGACACTTACGGAGAATATCATTTCGAGGCAGCCGGAGTTTGATCGCACTTTTCGCGCGTACCAGAGTGTGCGAGGTCCTTTCTTTCTAGCATCCATGCAAGACCATTCGCGCATTTTCTCTGCGCTCTCCTTGCACTCGCCCATCACCATGCCGAAAGCTAAGAGCTCTGCAGGCATGCCACCACCAGCGGAGGACGAGCAGCGGGATGTTCTGAAGAAGCGGCTTCGAAGGAAGGGAGCACCCATGAGAGTTGAGGTTAGCAGCTCGGAGGAAGAGGAGCGTGCGGCTGAAGAGGACGATGAGGTTCCTACACCGTTGTCTACCAGCAAACTCACACAGTCGCTGATGGACCCCTACACCGACTTCAAAGTCGAGCTCGACAAGGCAGCACCCGCGAATGCAACATGGTTGAAGCAGGTCGGTTTGCGGGAGTTTGCAGGCTTGCCGTGGGATGACTGGAGGAATAACTTCTATGCCAAAAGCCAGGTGGAGATACTCCGAAAAACAAAAGGCGCAATTTCTGCAAAGGTGAGTCTTACTGTGGAAATGGTTGCCGAAGTATTTCAATTACCCTATGTTTCGGATACTGTCATTCCAAAATGTCGTGATGAAGTCTTGAAAAAGGAGTTTGGTCCCAGAGAAGGGGGTCGACAGTATTATATGTTAAGGAATGTTCACTATGCTAGGAGGGAACAGCTCAAATGGTATCTTGAAAGACTGTGCTCTATTATCAAATTTGATTACATGTCAAAGGAAAATTATGCACCATTGTCTTGGGCAGAAACAGGAGAGGAGGTTAGTTGGGCACATTGGTTATATGACAAGCTTCATGGAGAAATATTTGGGTCGGATAAGAGAAAAACACAATCCAATAGCAGGTTGAGTGCTTATGTAGCTGCAATGTTTCAGTATGCACAGAAAGTGGAAGTGGGGGAGATTATGTTGCCTGCTAAAGAAAAATACAGCAAAGTCGAGAAAGAACCACAGTCTGAGAAGGTTGTAGAGCAGAGGTCGGAATGTGATGAGTTGGAACCTGACAAGAAGGAGCTGTATCAGAGTATGCTTACAGTTGGGTACAGTCCGACAGAGGCCTTCAAGGTAATATATGGAGCTCCGAAAAAACCGTATGATGAGGATGTAGAAGTGCAGCCTTTGATTGATGTATCAGGTTCACAAACACCCAAGATGTTGGGGAAGAGTTTCACACTGTCCAAGAAGAGGAAACTTGAATTGGGGGGAACCAAGTTAGTTGCCAAACTTGACTTTGGAGCACAAGTGGTGCATCAACCAGGGTTTGTAGTAAAGGATGTAAGTACTGCTCAGCAGTATCTGAAGGAACTTCAGTCTTTCATCGAGAGTCAGCAGGAGAAGATTGAGCAGCAGCATCTTCTGAATGAGATAGTAACTTCAGATGATTACCAGGATAAAAGTGCGCAGGTGAAGCAGCTTGAGGAGGAATTGAAGCAGACAAAGGAGATGCATATTGCTGAAAAGGCTCAGTTATTGGAACAACATGCATTGGAGATAGCTAAGGTTAAGATGTCTTTAGGAATTTTCAAGGAATGGACAGCAAAAATGGATGAGAGGGTTACATCCGAGTTGGCTACATTGGCTAAAGATAATGCAGAACTGAAGGTTGCTAATGAAGTAATGCAATTGAGACTTTAGCCTTTACAGGTGTTGGAAAAACAAATGTTGATGAATGAAGAGTTGGATGTAAATGGAGTGCTGATGGCACAAGGGGATGTACAGGTTTTGAAGCAACAAATGCATAGCACTATGCAGGATTCTTGGGGAATGATCAAGGAACGGATGTCAACAATGCTCAATTATCCCTATAAGGTTATGACATCAGGGTTTGTCACTCAGCATGAGGCAAGTTTGATAGAAGAGGTTGGTCAGTTAAAGAAAGAACGTGAGTATTGGATTCAGCAGGTACAGGAACTGAAAGAGATGCAGAGTGTGAAGATTCAGAATGATAGGACTGTGGAGGAAATCTTTCAGGACCTAGAAGTTCAGGTGGAAGTACCTATTATCAATTTAAGTGTGCAAACAGCAAGTCAGAATGAGCAGCCAGTGGAGACTTCAGTGGAAGATAAATCAGCAGAAATGACTGAGGTTTTGAAGGAGGATCCAGTTGTTGAAGGGATGCAGGCTGAGCAGCACAGTGATGTAGTACCTGACATTTGAAGAAGCAACATCAAATTTTCTCATGTGGCCAGTCTTTTCTGATCAAGGGATTGTGAATTCAAGTCCGATTTCCTTGAAATCAACCACCGGGCTGTGCCATGTGTTGAACTATAGATAGAATACCTAATATTTACTTAATAGTTGCTCAGTCGGATATATGTATCTTTGCTCAGTCGGATTATTGCTTAGTCGGACTATTGCTCAGTCGGATTGTTGATCAGTCGGAGTTTGTTATGATCTGGATAGTCGGATATTATCTGTTAATGTCTTGTGACATTCTAGTTACAACTGTTTAAAACTGTCTGAAGGTCGCC